>NC_056739.1:1544977173-1545172173 GCF_019279795.1 Protopterus annectens
TGCGATTCCAGCCTGACTTTGCTGAGTTGGGAGTACCTTGTTTGCCTTCTGTTTGTATATCCAGGAAGAACTTTAACTCTGTAATGGCAAATTAATGTCTACATGTAATTACTCTTGGTCACCTGCTGCTGAACTTTTCCTCCTAAGTACCTCTCCTGACCAAATTCATATGGATATGGCAACAGTTATCCTGAAAAAAAATGCAGTGCAGTCTGAGAGCATGCCAACACACAAGTAAAATTATCATCTCTAAAACTTTAGATGACTAAGAGGAAGAATACTCTTGTTACTTGACAGGTTCACAGGTGGTTACTAGGCTACTGACCCAAAGGTCTTTATAAGCATACCCATGTGTACCCAATATAATACTTGAGAAACCCAATATAAAAGATCTCGCCTAAACTCAAGATCTTAGTTAGCAATGACTACCCATATCTCGGAGGGTCATAGGTGAACTCCCCAGCAAGGAATTTAAAGTTTCCCATCCAGTCATCCAGGCTATACTTAAACAGGGTCATAGAGTTGCTCTGTTTGATGTGAATTGGTAGCCTATTCCAGAGGAGTGGGAACCTCTTAGAGACATAGCTGCCTGTCCAGCAGGTCCTAATTATGTTGTAGGCCAGGTTACGCTCCCTAGAGCAGACCCTTATCCCATCTGACTTGTAGGCCAGGTTACTCTCCCTGGAGCAGACCCTTATCCCATCTAACTTGCAGATGTGCAGCACTGCCATTGGGTTTGGATATGAGATTGCTCTGTAGGCCAAGTGCACAAGTCTCCTCTAAGTAGTCTGTATGCTACTGAGTAGCTGGAGACCTTGAATTTTCTTTTTTAAAAATCTCTGAGGTCTCTCAGGTTGCTGCAGGTGCCTGGTAAGGTACATACCAATGGGAAGATTGTACTCAATTATTGGCCTGATGAGAGTCGAGTACAGGGGAGTTATGACCTCTTTCCCTCTTGAGCAATACCTTTGCTAATGAGGTGAGCAAAGTAGAATGCCTTCCTTACCACAGTAGACAAATGGTGGTCAAAGTTTAGGATACAGTCAACTTGCATTCCCAGTTTTCTCACTACTGAGTTATTATGTAGGGTATTATTATTTATATGATAGCATGTATGGATATCGTTTTTATCGAAGGGGATGATAATGCATTTTTAGCATTGAGTTGAATCCATGGCTTTGCCACCAATCATTGGTTTGTGTAAGTCCTTATTGAATTATATTGACATCTTTTGGGGATTCAGTGACTACACCGAATTTGCAGTCATCAGCAAATTTAGTCAGCCACAGCCATCCTGTTTTAGCCCGAACTTCTGAGAAGTACATTCCAAACAATACGGGGCTCAGCACTGACCTCTGTGGAAACTCACTGCTGACAGGTCTGCTGGTTGAGGTAAAGTCCCCTACTTTGACTGAGTGTGATCTGTCAGTGAGCCAGTTAGAAACCCACCTGACAACATAAGGGTTGATATTGAACTGGGAGAGATTATCAATGATGTCCGAATGTGGACTGTGTTGAACACCTTTGCTAAGTAAAGGAAGGCTGAATGCACGGATTGCCTTCATTTATGGCTCTGGTGATGTTTTTGAAGAAGTCTATCAGGTTTAACAGGCATGACCTATCTTTGACAAATCCAAACTGTGTCATATGAAGGGTTTGGAGATCACCTATGTCCTTATTTATAGTATCCATGATGGCGCATTCCATGGCCTTACAGATAAGGCTGGTTAAGCTTATGGGTCTGTAGTTTCTGTAGTTTGAGTCACACTTTTAATACTTTTGTCAAGTGGCATATGACAAATGGAAAAAAAATGTTACTTGTAAAACTAGCAATAAAGGGTCAGTGACACGAATGCTGTAAGGAAAGTACAGTTTTGTACCTACCATAAATGTAGATGTCCGAGAGGAATGCATCTGCAGTCTTTACAAATGGGGTTGTCCTGTCGTCAGGCAGCCCTTGTCGGGCCGGATTCCAAAGTCTGGGTCTGGCTTCGGCTGGTGTCGCACTCCACCCGACGTCATTGCGGCAGTTATTCGGGTATAAAGGCATCAGCCGACGCCATTTTCCTCAGTGTTTCTTGCCCCAGATGCCAGGTGCCCTCTTGGATGGCTAAATTTGGATAAATGCCAAAGTTTCCAAATAGTAGAGAGCAAATACATAAAATAAGCATGTATGTACATATATACAAACAAATACACCATAATAGATCCCCCCCAAGCTAGCTGTAGATTGGCAAATACCCTAGGAGTACCTCAGAGGGAAGGAGGGTGGGTAATCCTGACTGCAGATGCATTCCTCTCGGACATCTACATTTATGGTAGGTACAAAACTGTACTATGTCCTTTAAGGATGCATCTGCAGTCTTTACAAATGGGTAGAATACCATAGCTAAACTAGGGGAGGAGGAAAAGAGAAGAAATTATGGTGTAGTTAGGATCCCTTGTAAAACAGCAGTGGCAAACCCTGCTCTGGATCTAGAGTATAAAGGTAAGTTATAATGCTTGGCAAATGTATGCACGGAGGTCCAAGTAGCAGCCTCTATAATGTCCTTGGTAGCCACTCCTCTTAAGAAAGCTGTGGTAGTGGCTGTAGCCCTTGTAGAATGAGGCCTTATGTTCTGTGGAGTTTGCTTCCCATGGTAGGAGTAACAGAATCTGATGCAATTTCCTATCCACTTGGAGATTGTCTGTTTTGAAATTGCTTTTCTTCCCTTCCTGTTGCATATGCTACCAGAAGCTGGTCAGTTTTCTATTGCCCTTGGTTCTGTCCAGGTAGTAGCGTAACTGTCTATGTACATCCAAAGTATGCAGCAGTCTTTCCCCCCTGTTCTGTGGGTTGGGGAAGAATGTAGGTATGTGGATAGCCTGGTTTAAAGATACTCTGGATACCACCTTAGGCATAAATGTAGGATTTGTTCTCATGGACACTCTGTCTTGATGGAAGATTAGGAAGGGTTGTACTGCCATTAAAGCCTGTAGCTCAGAAACCCTTCTTGCTGAGGTAATTGCCAGCAGGAAAGCAGTTTTCCAGGATAAGTGTTGAAGTTCTGCTGTTGCTGCTGGTTCGAAAGGGGGGAGTGTCAATTTTTCTAGCACAAAGTTCAAGTCCCATGCTGGCAACGGTGGTTTCCTAGGAGGTTTTACATTTTTAATTCCTCTCAGAAACTGCCTGAGTAGAGGATGCGAGAAGACAGGGGGATCGAAGCTGTATTCTGCAGAAATAGCTGATGCATGTATCTTGATGGAGGAATAGGACAGGCCTGTATGGAAAAGCTCTGCAAAATACTCCAGGATGTTGGCTATGTCTACCTTTGACACATCTTTTCCCCTTTCAGTACTCCAAATGAGAAATCTTTTCCATTTTCCTGCATAGTTCCTTCTTGTTGAAGGTCTGCGAGCCTCAAGGATAATGTCTTTAACCCTTTGGGATAAATCTGGGTTAGCTGTTCTTATGTAATGTTCCAGGCAGTCAGCTGCAGAGTTTTCAGGTTTGGATGCAGGGTGTTGTAGCCGCTCTGAGTTAACAGCAATGGGATCAGGGGCAGTGTCCACATTTGTCCCCGAGACATGCTCCTCAGTAATGGGTACCAATGTTGTCTTGGCCAGTCTGGAGCTATCAGAATGATCCTTGGACGTTCCTCTTTGATTTTCAGTAGCACCTTGTGCATCAAAGGAAGAGGTGGGAATGCATATGCTGTCAGGCCTTTCCAACTGAAGGATAGAGTCCACCTTCCAAGCAAGTGGGTGGTACGTTCTTGTGCAGAATTTCTTGAGCTGGTGATTGAGCGGGGATGCGAATAGGTCTATCTGTGGTAGTCCCCATTTCCTTGTGATGGCCTTGAAGATGTCCGGGTGTAGCATCCATTCGTGAGCATCTGAGGTAGTTCTGCTTAGTATGTCTGCTAGGATGTTTTCTTTTCCCGGTACAAAAATTGCTTGTAACTGAATGTTGTAGCTCAGAGCCATATTCCATAGGTCCAGTGCCATCCGGCATAGGGGGTATGAATGAGTGCCTCCCTGTTTGTTGATGTACCACATGACTGTGGTGTTGTCTGACCTTATCATCAACTGGCCTTCTTGGAGGAATGGTCTGAAATTCTGGATTGCCAGTTTTACTGCCAGCATTTCCTTTTGATTTATGTGCAGTTGCAACTGATCTTGAGTCCATAAGCCTTGTATGCACTTGTCCAGCATGTGGGCCCACCAACCGAGGTCTGAGGCGTCCGTTGTGATGGTTTGGCTTGGTTGAATGCTGTGGAAGGGCAAACCTGGGTTTGACTGACATGCCTGAGCCCACCATAGGAACTCTTGTTTCAGGCATGGGATTAGAGGTATTTCGGTTTCTAGGCTGTGCCTGTGTTGAGACCATAAGTTCTTCATCTACCACTGTAGCTTTCTCATATGTAGTCTGGCATGAGGGACCATGATTATGCAGGATGCCATGAAGCCCAAGGCCTGCAGTACTTTCCTTGCTGTTAGTCGGCTCTGTTTTGTTAATGCCAAGAAGTAGAGAGGAAGTTGTTCTTGCTTTTCTGCAGTTAGGAATGCCATCTGTTTTGTTGTGTCCAATTCTGCACCTAAGAAGGTTATTCTTTGGGATGGAATCAGTCTTGACTTTTTTATATTGACTGTATATCCCAGGGCTTGCAGTAAGTAAATGACTTTTTGTAAGTCTTCTGTTAGCTTGTTTTTGTTGTCCGCTTGTATCAGGCAGTCGTCCAGGTATGGATATATTTGGATTCCCTGAAGCCTGCAGTGGCGATTACTGATGCCAGGCATTTCGTGAACACTCTGGGCACAGTAGATAAGCCAAAGGGCAATGCTGAGAATTGATAATGCTCTGATCCTGCAAGAAATCTGAGGTATCTTCTGCAATTTGGTCGTATGGGGACGTGCAGGTATGCCTCCTTGAGATCTAGAGTCACCAGCCAAGACTCCTTGCCCAGCATGGGAAGAAGTTGCTGTAGGGTCAGCATTTTGAATTTTGGAACAATGATGAATGTGTTTAAAGCGGACAGGTCGAGAATAGGCCTCCAATTGTTTTCTTTTCTTGGTACCAGGAAGAGTCTGGAGTAAAATCCCTTTCCTTGTTCCATAGATGGTACCTTTTCCACAGCTCTCATTTTTACTAATTGAGCTATTTGTTTTAGAGCTTCTGTCTTTTGATTTGGTGGTAGGTTTGGCATTCCTCTTTTTGCTGGTAAAGTATGGAAATGAAACCTGTAGCCTTGGTCTATAGTTTGCAAAATCCACTTGTCTCTTGTGATGCAGTGCCAGTTTTTTGATAATAAGGCTAACTTTCCACCTAAGGGTGCTGCTATTTGTTCCCTGGTAGGCGATGCCAGAGCCAAGTCACTGTGATTGTCCTGTTGCAGTGGTAGTAGTTGTGTCTGTGCCTCGTTGGTTATTACCTTGCCACTGGCGTCCCCTGTAGGCACCTCCTCTGGATGTGTTTCTGCCTCTTGAACGCCTATTCCTGCCTCTCTGTGTTTTAGAGGAGTCTGGAAAGGACCAATTTTTGGAAGGCCAGTTCCTGCTAAACCTTGGAGGCTGAACCTGTAAGAAATCTTTCACTGTTTGTACAGATTTTGCCTTCTCTTCCATTTTCTTCAGTACCTGCTGAGCAGGAGAACCAAATAAATTGACCTTATCCATAGGAGCATCTAACAGTTTTGCTTTAACATGATCCGGCAAGACTTGTTCTTTCAACCATGCATGCCTTCTGATAACTGTGCCAGTCATGGCTGATCTAAAGGAAGCCTCCAGTGCATCATAGCCACATTTTAAAGAATGGTTACTAACCTGCTGAATGTTATGTACCATTTCAAGAACATATTTCTTATCTAAGGAGTCATCAGAGGACAGTTTCTTAGTTAACTGATCAAGCATAAACTCCTGGTATTGGATCATATGAAACTGGCAGTTCAATGCCCTAGCTGAGAGAGTAGCAGAGGTGTATACTTTTTTACCCCATCTCTCTAAGGACCTGGATTCCCTTTCAGAGGGGAGGGGATTTTTAACTGAGGTCGAGGCTACTGCCTTAGGCCCCTGGGAGATAGTCTCGGGATCTGCAAAAGGGGCCTTGTATAAATGGTGATGTGTGTCCGAGACCCTGTAGAACCTATCGGGCTTAGCAGGGGCTGGAGGTAAAGTATCAGGAGCAGTGCAAGCATCATTAAATGCATCATCTACAACAGGAAGAACTGGAGGTATAGCTAAAGGCCTATGTTGTGGAAAATGCAAAAAGGTCCTAAGCCTTTTCCTTGAATCTGAGAAATCTTGCCCCTGCCATTGAAATTGCTCCCTCATGGCATGTAAGGTTTCCCCAAAGGAAAATTCCTCTGGTGGAGAGGCAGAAGGAATCGATTCCTCAGCATCGGAGTCTTCATAAGTAGAAAAAGGAGCCTCTGGATGGTCTGTATTGTCTGAATCATCAGAAGAATCATCTGAGGACACTGGCTCAGGGGGCTCTGCTCTAGGTCTCTTTTCTGGAGGAGGTTGAGAGGCCCTGTTTGGATGAGGTTGGGATCCCCTTATTAAAGAGATGAGATCCTCTGCCAGAGTAAGCATTTGGGAACTGGAGCTGGGCCTGTGAGAGGGGGGCTTAACAGGCACAGACTTAGAGGTTTTGGCTGCTTTAGCCCTGGCAAAGGCCTTTATGGACATGGCTGCAGGAGGCCTAGCAGCACCACGTGCAGGGGTTGAAACATCCAAGGGGATGGTATCAGACAACTCTTGTGAAACCACAGTAGCAGGTTGAATTTCAGAGGCCGATTCAACCAGGTTAGAAGGGGCCTCGGTAGTAGTCATGGATTCGGCTGAAGTTAGAACCGCTTGCTCGGTTTCGGCCGAAACCGAGACACTCGCGGTTTGCTTAACCGCGGTTTCGGCCGAAACCGCGGACCGCGAGTGTCGGTCCTTTTCTTTGCATTTCTTAGCAACTTGTGAAGTCGGAGGATCCGACGGCATAATGTACGCGAAATCTGACCCGGAAAACTGGTCAGCAAACTCCGACCGACGCCTAAGCGTCCATCGGTTAAAAGAAGCACAGGCTAAACAAGCTGCTACGTCGTGGTCTGGGCCTAAACAAGGTAAGCAGTAAGAGTGGAAATCTTTATGAGGTATTTGTTTCCCACAAGTTAAACAGTTATTCACTTTTTTCTGACATCGGCTGAGGCAAGAAAGAGTCCCCAACGAGGTACTTAGCTTTTTAGAAGTCTTCGAAGTAGTATTCGGTAGTAGTAATCTCTGGATCTGACCGACCGGCACTTGCGAACAGCTTCTGCTTCGGGCGCCACGCGGCAAGAAAGACTGAGGAAAATGGCGTCGGCTGATGCCTTTATACCCGAATAACTGCCGCAATGACGTCGGGTGGAGTGCGACACCAGCCGAAGCCAGACCCAGACTTTGGAATCCGGCCGACCGAAGGGCTGCCTGACGACAGGACAACCCCATTTGTAAAGACTGCAGATGCATCCTTGAAGGACATCAGCTACACTGTCATCTAAGTCAAAATACCTCCTGCATGCCACTGTATGAGAGTGTGGATGTATCTGTATAGATTATATATTATATATGTGTGTGTGTGTATATCCACCTACACACCACAAATATAAGAGTGTGTGTATGTCTGTATACATAAACAAAGACACACAAATTCAGAGGCAGATTTATACAGGCGTGTGTGTGTGTATGTATGTATATATATATATATATATATATATATATATATATATATATGTATATGTATAATATACATATTTTATATATATATATATATATATATATATATATATATATATATATATATACACACACAGTGTATGTGCGTGTGTGTGTGTGTGTGTGTGTGTATATATATATATATATATATATATATATATATATAAAATTTATCAGCAAATACATTTTAAACCACCAAAGCAATACATATGATAAACACATAATGACACGTATTTATTTATTTAAATTCGTGTAAGAAACTTCTCTGTGTGGAAGATTTTCAATGTATGTATATATATATATATATATATATATATATATATATATATATATATATGTAGTTAATCACTGTATATTAATAAGATTAGACAATCACTGTATATTCCATCTTGATAAGGGGATAAATGGTCTTATCACTACAGCCATCTGAGTCACAAAAGAGGCAAAGTTTGAGAAAAGTTATGAGAATTCTAATATTAACAGTGAAGTACACAACTAAAACAATTATGTGCACTGCATAGAAAGTTTTAATAAAATACATACATTATCATATATACAGCAAATGCAAATTTGACAGACATTCAAGAATGCCTTGAATTGCAAGCCGGTCAGTAAGACATAAGGCTGTGGTTTCAGAACCACATAAATATAAACTTAGATTGCATATTGCATACATACTTATGCACACAGATAGGAAAATATCGGTAAATATAGACACTACATTTTCCTCAACTTGCAAAAGGTAACCAGTGTAACTACTGCAGTCAGATGTTCAAGAAAAGAGTGAAAGATCCAAACGTACCACAAAGCAGAAAAGAAAAAGAAAATAAATTCATTCAGATGGAATCAGTATTACGCAGACAGTTACTGTGTGATTCCTGAATCTGCTAATGGAAAAATGGTTTTAGTACAGGAGATCCAATTTCAGCGATGTCTGACATGTTTTTATTGAGACAGTACAAGATGTTATTGTTGTAGAATCTTAGGACATTTGCATCTCAGTGGGTTTGTTTCCAAGATGCAACTGTCCAAAGCAATGCTGTCCTGTGAAATGAGGGAAACTGTCTTATAAATGTATGTCTGCATGAGTACATGCACTAATAAGCAACACTATTGCTGTCAATATGAAAAATAATTATTAGTGAAGGGGGAAAAGCATGTTAACAGCAAGCACGAAACAAAAACAAACAAAAAATACAATTGCTTAGGCTGGGATAATCAGTTTTAGAAAAAAAACAAGCACATACTGAAAATGTCATTTCACTGCTGCAAAGGCTACAGATCTGAGTGTGAGTGTGTGTGTGACTAGAAAGCATTTCTGGCTGATGCTAAATCAGTCACTCAACTAGTCTAATAGCCTATGGGTGGGGGAAGGAAAACACAAAAGGACATGCTGTAAAGTCTCCCTCCCCCACTGAACTTTGTGAAATCTGACCTGCAGTATCAGTATGCTAATAATCTTCTCTGAAAACCCTGCCTCTGTGTGAACATGTGACTTACACAGCACTAAAATGTAAACAAAGTGCTCTAGCAAGCAACTGATTTTAGAAACGAGATTGTGCCCCTTTAAGAGGTTTTCTTTGCATCTAGCCATAGAACATGGCAGCTTTAAGTCTTAAGCAGAAAGTTAAATTAGCATTAAAAATAAAAGGGCACACTTGTAAAACAGACAAAATTAACAGCATAATTTGCACTTTTGCAAGTATCATCAAAATATAACTTCCAACCCTGACAGAAGATAAAAAGTAGATATGCACACACAATGTCAGCCAAACCAAACACATTTCTGAGCCGATACAATTTTATTGTCTCCAAACACCATCATACTAGGTGATTTCAACTACCCTAATATAGATTGGGAACACTACTCAAGCCCAAACACTCTAGCCCAAAGGTTCCTGGAGTTCATAAACTCAAATGCCATGGAACAACTAGTCACCATCCCCACAAGAGGAGAAAACATACTTGATCTCATCATCACGAACATGGGATCACAATGTTCAACACCGGAAGTATACCCCTCACTGGTGAGATCAGATCATAAACTAATCTCGCTGGAGGTCCTCATCCCGCCCCCACCTGAAATAAAAAAGACCACAGTGAAAAACTTCTCAAAAGCCGACTTCACACTTCTAAACACTAGCGTGGTCTCCTTTAAGGCCCCTGAGCCAGTGGTAAACATTACTCAAACCGCTGAATCACTTACAAATGCCTTCTACCAGCACCTACAGGACTGCATGGATCAGGCAATCCCAAACAAAACTAAGACTCTTTGTACCAAAGGCAAGCGTCCAGTCTGGTGGACCCCAGCCATAAACAAGCTCTACAACAAAAGGAGGAAGCTACTACAAGATAGAGCAAAATCCTTGAAAGGTAAGACACCTTTGATCATTATAAGTAAAAACTAAGAGCTCTCATAAAATCATCCAAGGCAAATTTTGAGAGAAAAATGCCAAGGACTCAAAAGACAATCATAAGGCCTTCTTTAGCTATGTTAGAAACCTAGGAGGAAACTCCCAGATATGCTCAGAATTAGTTCAAAATGATGTGAAGATTACTGAACCTACACACATTGCCAACATACTGGCTGACAGGTTCAGTGCAAACTTCTCCCCCCTTCCCCCCCCAAAGGACAGATATATAAACAAGAGGATTGTAGCCCCCAAACATCTCCAATGCCCAGGTGAGAACTGCTCTCCAAGGCAAAAACACAGCATCCATGGGACGGATGGTGTCCCGGCTGTGTGCTCCACGAACTCAATGAGGAATTAAACCCGCAGTTAGGACAGCTGTTTAATCTTAGCCTCACCTCAGGATACGTACCCAAGGAGTGGCGCGGCGACTGTGGTCCCACTTCACAAGGGCGGTGCCTCCACCGACCCTGGTAATTACCGTCCCATTAGCTTGACAAGCCTTATCTGCAAAGCCATGGAGAGGATCATAATGGAACTCATAAATAAAGACATAGGGAACTTGCAGACTTTGGATCCAACCCAGTTTGGCTTTGTCAAAGGCAGATCATGCCTTTTAAACTTGGTTGACTTTTGAGACAGTCACCAAGGCCATTGATGAGGAAAGGCAGTCCATACAGCCTACCTCGACCTGGCAAAGGCCTTGACACAATACCCCACTCAGGTATCATCGAAAAACTCATCAGCTTGAATGTAAACCCATACATCACAAGATGGGTTGCAAACTGGCTAAGTGACAGAACCCACAGGGTCAGAGTTGCTGGAGCCATGTCAGACTCAAAGCCTGTCACAAGTGGTGTCCCACAGGCTCAGTCCTGGGTCCACTCTTGTTCGCATCTACTTTTCTGAAGTACAAGCAAACACAGGAGGGTTATGGCTGACAAAGTTTGCAGATGACTGCAAACTGGCCATAGTCGAAAACACATCTGACACAGATATCCTTCAGAAGGGCCTCACAGAAGCGGATAACTGGTGCCAGAGCCATGGCCTAAAGTTAAGCCAAGAAATGCATAGTCATACCCTTCGGGAAAAACAAGGTTACCCCTAGCTACCATATAGGTGGCAATCCACTGAGCACAGAAGAAGTCATCAGGGATCTGGGGACCCAGGTTGACAGTAGCCTTCGTTTGACACTCATGTTGCTAAAGTAGTTAGGAAAACCTTCTACATTGCCCACCTGATCATGAAGGGATTCACATCTAGATCAAGGGAGGTCATCGTCCCCCTGTACTCATCACTCATTAGACCTATGATTGAGTACAATGCCCCAATCGGAATGTATCTGACCCGACACCTGCAGCAGCTGGAAAGGCCCCAAAAGTTCCTCACCAAAAGGATAAAGGGTCTCAAAAATATGTCTTATGCTGCCCGACTGAAATAACTCCAGCTCTATTCAGGCTCATACCGCTTGCTCAGAGGTGACCTGTGCCTGACATATAAGGCCATGTCAAACCCAGATTTGATGAATATGCTTCACCTCAAAAAATCTAGATCCCTCAGAACCACAAGGGCGGGAGACTTAAACCTTGACACGGTTATTAATAGAACGTGCTGGAGGGACAAATTCATCACCCAGAGACTCCCTATGCTGTGGAACAAAATCCCGGTACATGTGAGGCAGAGCACCTCGCTGGCCTTGTTCAAGAGGAATCTTGACCAATGGATGGGAGATCGCAGACATACCCCAGGGATTACTTCAGTGTCACTGCTTGACAGAGGCACAGCAAAATAATAGGCATAGTTTTATTCAAACTAAAGGGGTGGCGAAAGCCACATAACTATGGGCTAGGCTTATAAATGCCCTTGGGCAGATAGCCTTGTATGAACCTATGAACCTATTAAATCGATGCTTCTAAGCGACAAAAAACAACTTTCCAGTCAACTGTATTAGTGAAAAATAAAGGGCATTCTGGAGACTAATAGCACACTTTATTAACAGTAATCATTTGCTACATTTGCCTTCTTTCAACAAAACTTAATCATTAATTATCCAGTCTTGAAACACATAGAATGAAACAGAAAGTTAACTAGTAAAGGCAAATGCACATCCACAGTGACATATAGAAATTGGATTAGCAGCTATCCAGTTAAAGGGTTCTAATATGGGAGCTTTAATACATAACCTGCATTGTTATTTATATATTTAGTCTACATGCCATAATTTTCTGAGGGGCATATCATGTTCTGCATTCTTACTCTGTATAACAGAAAACACCTGGCACTACACTTTGCTCCCAACTTAGCAAATTTATACCTTGGCTACATGGTTACTTACCAAAGTCAAGACTAAGGTGTACTCAGGTGTTTCTTTAGTCTTTGGTGGAATAATGGGAGAGCTGACTTGTTGCACCTGAGGTAACTGTGCAATGTGTTTGACAAAGTAATATCTAGAAAAAAAAAAACAGTCTCAAAATGACAGGCAAAGTGTTTATAGAACTATATTTATCACTAAAATAAACAAACCAAAAATAGAACAAAAATAACCCTCTATATGGCTAGGATGTTTGGGGGAAAATTAACTTTCATATTTCAGTGACAAATATTTATTTTTGCATTATTTTAGTTTGCTATTCTTTGCTTCTCTGGCTAATTTGATAGACATGTCTCAGAGCCATAGCATGCCACTGCAATATTCTTCCCAATCCCTACTACAATCTGACATCAAATTATAAGAAATACAAATGTGACACTTCATTCACCAGTTACTCTCAGGTCATACACTTGATAGGTGGAGTAACTTTCCCTGAAGGGGATCAGGTCTCTTGAGTGTAAAATAGGGTCCAAAGCCTTTGTGTAATTTGTCCAAGACTACAGCAGGCATCTACAATAACAAATGGTAAGAAAATCATCTGTGTCCTCTGCAAAGACAACAGATATGGTAAAGTTAACAGTTGACTTACAAGAGGGCCCTCTCCTTCATGGGTCCATTGATAAGGTTAGTCCATTCCACCAATCAAAAAATGGAAATTTAGTTTGAGATACCACACTCTAGTTCTGTGTTGACATGCCATGTACTGCCTACATTAGCCCATCTGTTTGCTACTAAATAGCACCTTCCAGCAAATTAAGAAATAAAGGGATTTACCACCTACACTGATAATAAATAATGTACAGGTATATACCATAATGAGTGAGCTTAAAGGGAACTCCAACAACAGAGGCTACATGGAGAGGCTAACCACTTCCTGATCTACCAATGTGAGTCCTCTCAAACATCAATTCAAACAATAAGACTATTAGCTGTTATATTTAATGTAAAGGACTTTTCTTGATGGATCCTATAGTTAGGGTGAATTCTAAGCAATAACCACCAAGGCTGAAAAGGCCACAATATGGCCTAAGGACATACTTCTCAACTGTCTATATTTTTGCAGAATGTACAGATTTTTCCCTCATATTTTTAGTCTGTCCCTCATAAAATGTGTGGTTTTCTGGCAAATCACTGAGGATTGAAGTCACTAAATAATGACATACATTTGAGACTTCATATCTTTCAGAAAATTCAAAAGTCAAATAAAACAACACGAAGATGACCAAAAGCCCTTCTGTAGACACAGTAATCCAATTATTTTTTTATTATTATTATTAATTATATAATAATATTATTAAGACAGGTAATCCAAATATTGTTAACAATCAGTTTTTAAGAGCGTCCAGGCTGTGTACTCAGCAGGATATTTTTCTCCATCAAGCTGAAAAGGTTGCTGTTAATTTAGCTCAACAGGGTTATAAGAACAAAGAAATTAACAGAACCATAGGTGACCTTAAAAGTATGCGTTACAAGAAAGGCAAACCATGGTTTTCCTCTGAACAAGGAGATAATTTGCCTGTTGTGAGCAGTAACTCTAAAACAGTCAGAATACCACATGTCTATAGTAATGACTCAAGGGAAGTCTGATATTACAAGTAGCAATTGGAAACTGTTAACGGTGGACAGCAAGATTAGGGGCATAGTAGGAGATGCTCCATGTTTTATGTACAAAAGGAATCGCAATTTGAAGGATATGCTCTGTTATAAAACATTTGATATGGTTAGTACCATGTTTCAGAGTGCCAAGGAAGGCACATATTCTTGCAAGAGGTGCAAAGCTTGTGCATTTATTAAAAGCTCTAATATCTTTATACATCCTGTTACTAATAAACGGTATTGTTATAAGGGATATGCTTCTTGCAACAGTAAGAATGTGGTCTATATAGCCAGCTGTGATCACTGCACCTCGTTTTTTATTGGCAAGACTAATCAGATGTTGAAATAGCACATTTTACAGCATGATAAGCTATTAGGAATAGACTGGAGAGCAATACATTATTCCAGCATGTTAAGGAATTTGTGGATCATAAGTTCTTTTTTATGGTGATAGATAGTATTAAGCCCACTACTGGGGAGGGGGTGACATCAGGAATAACACAGAGGTGAAAGAGACGAATGGGATAGCTGTTCTGTGAGCTGATATTCCCCCCAGCGTGTATGATTACATTCCCTTGAAACCTATTCTGAAAGCTCGCAGACTATGACACAATGGTATATTTCAGTGTTTCTCTTATGTTAACAGCTACCTCTTAAACCTGTGTTTTTATTTTGCAGGTATGTTTCCGGTTTAATGAATGGTTTTATTAGCTATTTGTTGGTAGGATGTTTAATGCCTACTGTTTTAGATGATGCAAGACTCTTTTTGATATGTTAGTACTGTTCTTTGCTATGCTACAGATCTGTGCTTGCATTTTTAGTTTGCTAGTATGGGGCAGATTACAAAATGTAATTAATTGCAGATTGCCTTTTAGAAATCAATGTAAAATTGTTACTTAGCTTCTTTTTAATGCAACTTTAACTTTATGCATGTATCCCAACATATGTGAATCGTTTTGCTATAACTGCTATTATATCAATATTGTTTAAAATTGTACTTGTTTTAAAATGTATTACTGGAGCTTTTCTCCTCAGGTCTCCACTGAAAATGGGTCACAAGCCCAGTTGGACAAACCCGGTTAACAAATGTCAATAAATAAATAAAATAAAAAATAATTGTTTAATGCAATCAAGCTAATAATTTTATTGGTTTTAATTGTTCTCGTGAGATTATTGATGCTTTTGAGCTTTAAATATGTGCCTTCAGAGTTTGTATTTCATTGTGTTGGATCTGATGAAGGAATTATTTCCAAAAGCACTTATCCTGTGTGCACTTCATTAAATTTTATGCTACAAGCCGCGGTAGCCCTCCTGTTGTTTTTTTCATTTTTTATTTTTCAGAAAATGCATGCTAACACAAAATCTGTTATTATAGCAACTTTATAAGAGCAATATTTAAAATCTGTCCCTATGTTTGGGCCTCTGTCCCACCATTATTTTTGGCTTTGTCGAGACATCTTGTGCTAAGAGGTTGGGAGGTATAAGGACCAATATTCAGAAGACTAAATCCAAAAGCACAATCATACTCAAGGAAGCTTAACCCCTGGTGTCAAAGTTCAGATAATAATGCCTGGAAAGGTCTGCATTAAAAATCAAACAGCAATGTTGCAGATATCAAAAGTAGAAACATGCATTAACCAAGCACAGAAATGTGCTGACTGCAGCATTTACCAGAGGTCAGTCTGCTAGGTGATGACAAAGATAATATAACTGGAAAGCCACTTTGAAACTATCTGCTTTGCTATTGCAAGCCACTTCCTCCCTTGAACAAAGGAAATAGTTTGTCTTCCTAAAATCAAGCACCTACTTCAAGAAAACAAACAAACAAAGCTGATGGTATGTATACAGGGGCTCTTTCTCGTTTCCCCATATTTTTTGTTTCAGCAACACAAACAGGGCAGTAAATGGATTGTTACATGACCAACTCAAAAACTGCTTTCAGGAGTAAATGCAATCTTGCATTGAGAGTACAACTGTCTAATTAAACTTACCATAACAGTAGATGCTCGAATAACTACTGCTGTAATAGTCTAACTATACTGGTTGTATCCTGTACAGGATAAATTTTATTTTATTTTATTTTACATTTGTTGGCCGGGCTAGTCTGGCTGGATACATGTCCATTTTCAGCAGAGGCTCGAGGAGCAAAGCTCCACTATATACTAGAAGGTAACATAAAAATAGTACAACGGGATGCAAAATTATAAGCATGACAAGAAAATTAGTCCAATGTAGCATAGTAATGGTACTAAAGCAATTTGACAATAACTATAATTCGCAAAACTTAAACAAAACTATAATTAGCAAACTTAACAAAGCTATAGCTATAACATAGAGTGATGATTTATGTTTGCAAATTCTTTGCTGTAGTAGGAATAGTACAGCCATAAAAGAAAGAAAGTAGTGAATTACATAAGAGTCTATAAGGTATTTACAGTATTCACAATTGTAATAATTGTTTTGTGCCAGGGCAATAGATTAAGAGGCAGATTTGCATAGCTGGGAGCAACCTATAAATTTGGGGGGGATAACAGGTTGCAGAGGTAAAGTAGTATCCAAGTGGATAGTAGATAGTTGCAGAAGAGGGGTAGTATTAGTGATAGGGACAAGCATAGAGGTAAATGGAGAGAAATGAGAAGAGGGTTGGATGCTCAGGTCAGTCAGGGTTTGAGCAGGGGCATAGCCAGTGAGACTTAAAATAGTTCCTCAGTTGTTTCTTGAAAAGTTGAGAAGAGGCTAGAGAGGTCAGTTCTATGGAAGTTTATTCCAGTATGAGCCAATAGCGTTTGGAAACAAGGAGTCACCAGCTTTGTTGTGTGTTTTGGCAACTAGTAGTTTGTTGGCTGAACGAAGGGAAGTAAGATTCCTGTAAGGGACAACAAGGTTATTTAGTATGGGTGTATTAGAAGGGTAGTGGAGGATTTTATAGGTGATAATTAATTGATGTAGGAGAATAAGATTTTGGAGTTCGAGCCAGTCAAGCTTTTTGAGGTTAACACAATGATGGGTGTGAAATGGGGAACCTGTGGCAAACCTGGCAATGCTATGATAGGCCATGGCAAGTTTCTGAAGGTTAGATTTTGAAAGGTTTATAAAGGATGGGGAGGCATACAATAGTGTGGAGATAAGATTAGTTTGGGCTAGAGACACCCTTGTAGATGCTGTTAGAAAGGGCTTAAGTCTATAAAGAGCACCAATCTTTTTATTAACAGCTTTGATGGTTAGGTCAATGTGGTAATCAAAGTTTAGTTGATTATCTATTGTGATGCCTAGTAGTTTAGTGGAACAGTCAGGTGTAATGATAGTGCCATTGTCAGACACAATTGAAAAGGAGAGAGGGGTGGATTTAAGGGTAGGAGAGAAAAGTAATAGTTTGGTTTTTTTTGGGATTAAGGAGGAGACAGATATCTTGGAACCATTTTTCTGCTGCTGTAAAGACTTGTTGGGTAGAAGAATGAAGTTCGGCTGGAGAAGCAGCAGAACAGATGAGAGTTGAATCATCTGCATATTGAATACATGTGGAAGTGGGAAGAGAGGTAGACAGGTTGTTTATAAATATGGAGAAAAGAAGGGGTCCTAAGATAGATCCTTGGGGGACACCGATAGTGACTGGGAGCAGAGAGGAAAGATGGCTGTCCCAGAGGACTGCTTGTTATCTATCTTTCAAGTAGGAGTCAAACCAGTGCAATGCCAAAGGTTCAAGAGAGAGACATTTCAAAGTGTCTAGCAGAAGGTGATGGCTCACCATATCAAAGGCTTTAGAGAGGTCAAGAAATAAAGCAGAGGAGAAGAGGTTGTTATTGTGATTTTTGTTGATAGTGTCTGAAAAGGAGAGAAGAGCAGTGGAGGTGCTATGGAAAGGTCTAAAACCATCTTGGGAGTCAGAAAGTAGGTTATTATGTAAAAGATGATGTAGAAGTTGTTGGTGTATACAACGTTCCATAAGTTTAGAAAGAGGTGATAATAAGGCTATGGGACGGAAGTTGGAAAGTTCATTAGTGTTTCCTCCTTTATGCAGAGGAATGATATGGGAGACTTTCCAGAGGGAAGGAATAGTAGATTCAGTTATTGTTCTATTAATTAAGATGGAGACTGGGTATGCTACTTCAACTGCTGCAGCTGCAGATATTCAGCTGGTAGTAGGTCGGCTGAAGGAGTGCATGGTTTGAGTTTTGAGAGTAATTTGTGTATATAGGTCATGGAGACTGTACTAAATGTTAGACTGGGGGTGTTATTTTGAGGAGAGGTCATTTTGAGGGAAGTGTGGGGAATCATGGTCTTTGCTAGAGAGGTGACTGTTTCAGAGAAGAAGGTGTTGAATGTACTGGCTATTAAGTTGGGTGGAGTCTGCACTAAGTTAGCTGGAGTAGGTGTTTTGGTATTACCTGGATGGAGCAGTTTATTGATTCCTGACCAGAATTTTTTGGGGTTATGATTTTGATTTTGTTGGTGTTGAAGGTAATATTTTTTTTTTATCAAGATAGGTAAGTTTTTTGCAGTGTTTCTAAGGTATTTGAAGCTTTGGTGGTCAGTTGGGTTTTTAGTAGTTCTCCATTTTGTCCATTGTTTATTCCTTAAATGCATAATTTGCTTGGTATCTTTAGAAAGCCATGGGGCAGCTTTGGATCCTGTTCTAATTACGTGAGAGGGGGCGTGATGCTCAAGAATTTGGAGGAATGTGTTGTTAAAATGGGCAACTGCTTCCTCAAGTGGCAGGTGTTTTAGAGTTGACCAGTTATACTGTTTGAGTTCATTGAGGAAGCTAGGAAGGTTAAAGTTTTTTTTTTGTTACGTATAATACGATAGCTGGGCTGATTTAAATTGTTTTTTTGTTTGGTGATGTAGGTGAGAAGATGGTCGCTGATATTGTCAGGGAGTATACCAGTTTTATAAGAGAGAGGATTATTGTTGACCAATATCCAGTCCAAGATGGCTTGTTTATTGGTAGATTTGTGAATTCTAGTGGGGGAGTTTATAGTTTGTTGAAAAGTAAAGAGGTTGAGGTGATAGGTGGGTTTGGAGGATATGCAAGAGTTCCAGTCAATGTTAAAGTCTCCTAGGATTATGGTTTCCTGAGGAAAGCTACAGGCGAGCCAGCTAAGAATGTTTTCCAGTGTATTTAAGTTGTTGCCAGGAGGGATATAGGAACAAATTATATATATGGCTTTGTTTTTATTTAAGTGGAATTTGCTGCAGAGTATTTCAGCATTGGCAGGGGAGGGAGGGAGTCAATAGAGGACACTTGCAGTTGAGATTTATAGAGTAAAGCAACACCACCACCCTTTTTGCTTAGACAATCCCGCCTTAAAATGCTATAACCAGGAGGAGTAATGTCATTGTCTTTGGTGCCTGGTTTAAGCCAGGTTTCAGTAAGACAGAGGATGTCAAATGAGTAGAGGTCAATTAAAGCATGGAGTTGTGTAATTTTATTGTTAATGCTCCGAATATTTAGGTGTGCTATAGAAAGGGAGTTAGAAGAGAAAGGTGAGATTGAATTGTTAGTATTTGGTTTTGTGAGGGTGTTGAGGAGGGAATTGTTTGGGCCAGGGTTGGGGTGGATGTCCCCATGTAGCAGTAAGAGTATTTGAGGACGTGGGAATATGTTTGAGTTTTTGGAGGGTATGATGTAGAACTTTCTAGATGTGTGAAACCTGTTATGTGGTATTCTGTGATAGAGTGGGGGAAGGTAGGAACATGATGACAGGAGGTTAATGTAGGTTTGATTAGCTAGGGGAAGGAATGAACCTGTGTGTTTAGCTAAGCTAAGAGATCTGCTAAGGGTGTAGTACTCATAGGAAGTAAGGGTATAGCATAAAAGAAGGATGTTAAATAGTAGGAGTAGACAAAGTAGTTTGAAAGGCAGGGGCATGTTGAGTTAGGTACGTTTGGCAAGGTTAGAAATTAGTAGTATTTAGATGGTGGGGATAGGGGTATGGTAGTGAGTCAGGAGTGGAGAGTTAATGAGTGTAAATGAGGTAGGAAATTAGATATGATGTGAGAAAATTGGGGGTGTGGCCGAGCAAGTATAAGGCTAGGGTTACTGGGGGTGGGTGGGCATTGGGGGTAGGTTAGGGGAGCGGAGTGAGCCACTGAGACAGGCCGGAAGAGCCAGAGAGAGGGCCAGGGTGCAGAAAAACAATCAGTGAAAAGTGAAAGAAGCACTGGGTACCGGGCAAGGTAGGAGTGGACAAAGAGAAGGGGTACAGAGAGGATGATAGGTAAGTTGGGAAAGATAAAATACAAGTTTAGATGCTCAGAGAGGTAGTACAGTTGGGTGTAGTAGAGAGATAGAAATGGGGTAGAGACCAGGAAGATATCATGAAGAGAAAAAAACTCTGGTGAGATAGTTAGGGATAAGAGGTTTACTAGGACTAGGGTACCACCTAGTGGTTAAAGTAAAAAATAAGGAGAGGCAGAGCAGGCAAAAAGCAAATTACTGGGAATGTGGAGAGGTACAGGAGAGAGTTATCCTAGGGACAAAGATGCAGAGGGAGGGTAGGAGAGTGCGACTTAGCTGCTAAAGGAGGGGGGTGTAGGCTGCTAGTTAATTTGGGGGGAAGTCAAATAGCCTGGAGTTATATAACTTAAAAATTCAAATTAGCAGGACATACTTTCAAAACAGGATTGTTCAGGGTAGAAAGTCTTGGTGGGAAGGACAAACAAATCTTATTCAGGACTCTGTTCCTTAAATTGGATTCCGCACAGGCCTCTTTAGAGTGGATAAAGACAGGAACTCAGGTACACAAGGCTGGAGAAATATAAGGAAGAGATAGAATACAAATAAGTAAACACACAGTTAGAGGGTGAAGATCAGAGACAGCCAAAACATAGTACCTTAGAAACTGAGTCTAAAAACAAACAAATGACAGCCCCTTAACACATTGTAGAGCAGGCACACCAGAGAAGGATTAATAAATAGCAGGAAGCAAACAAACAGAATACAGTTATTTACAAAATGTTTGAATGGGTATAAACAAGTTCCTTCTATGCATTTATTTTTTATGTAAGTCTTACACAGGACATGCATACAGTGTATTAAAACAGCTGACCAGCTTCCAAAGCTTTCAGGCTATCTTCTATGCACCCAAACTGTTAGCTTTAGCTGAACTGACTAAAAGTCATGTTTGGGCGCCAAACCCGAAGAGCTTTAATGCCAACAGAAAGAGGGAGACTAAGCACCTGACAAGACAATGCTAGGAATATAACAATAAAAAATTCACACCCTAGCTTAAAAACATACAAAAAATAAAGTGGTGGAGAGATGAAGTGGCTACTGCAGAAGTGATCATTCACACATCTACTATTATGACGAGTTTACCTACACTACTGTACTATATTCTTCATACAGATCAGTGCTGCAGTAACATAAGCTATATGGGCTTATGACTGGGAGAATGAAGGATGAGGGTCCAGGAGTCCCTGGAGAATGATCCTAGCAAAGCCTGCCCTAGTCCTGGAGAAGGAATCTAGTTTGTAATACTTTGTAAAAGTATGCATGTAGGACTAAGATGCTCCTTCTAGAATTAATTTAGCATTAAATCCTTTCCAAAATGCCACAGATGAAGCCAGGGCCCTGGTAAAGTGAGCTTTGAACCTGCCTAGATTTTTTTTGTGGTTAGTATAACAAAAAGTAAAAGCATGAGACAACAATTTTGAAATACTCTTTTTTGACACAGGTTGTCCTTAACTGATCAGAAATTCTGAAGGATTCTGTTATGTCAAGATAGTACCTGAGTTGTCTGTGGACATCTTAGATACAGAGTATTTTTCTCCCTCATTTTTAGGTTCTAGAAAGAAGACAGGGCAAAGGATAGCTTGGCTTAAGGTAAACTCAAATACCATTTTAGGCATGAATGAATGAATGAATAGTTCTTAAGGAAACCCTATCTTTGTGGAAATAAGATAAGGTTGACTCACCACAAGAGCTTGCAACTCAAATATCCTTCTTGTAGAGATCAGAGCAATTAGAACAACTGTTTTTCATGTTAAGAACCTCAAGACAGACCGATGGGCTGGTTCAAATGGAGCAAGTATTGCTTCTCTAACACAAAATTACGATCCCAAGGAAGAGCCATCTATTTCCTAAGAGGCTTCTTATGCAACAACCCTTTCAAAAATATGTTCACATGAGGTTGCTTTCAAATAGGGGGATCCATGGTATCAAATAGAAAACCTTTTCCATGTGCTAATACATGATTTTCTGGTAGCAGAATTTTTTTACCCACATGTTCACAGAAAAAGGTACCTAAAATGTATTCAAATGTAATCATCCAGGCAGTCAACTGTAGTTGTTTGGGGGTTAAGATGAATCAAACACCCATGATCATGTGTGAGTAAATACAGTCTGAAATTAAGCTTGTGGTAATTGTCCCTGGCTATTTCCAAAAGAAGGGAGAACCAGTGTTGCCTAGGGAGTCATCACAATTACCTTTAGGGAGTCCTTCTGAGTCTTCAGAATGATCCTGAATATTACTGGACAGAGTGGAAAAGAATACAGAAACATTCATGTTCAAAGAAAAGAAAAGCAGCCTTCTTGCATGGAGTCCTGGAGCAGAATATTGCCAACTGATTGTTGTGAGTGGAAGCAAGTAGATATATCTGAGGTGTTCCCCACAGCTGGATCCATTCTTAGAAGATCAACTGATTCAGTTTTGATTTGTGTAGGTCTGTCACAGTCCTGCTTAGCTCATCTCCCACACAGTTTTGCTCTGACAGTATGCAAGATGCCTCTTGAATTAGACTGTGTCAAGAAGCTATATCCTAGGCTACCATGGCTAGGCTGCACAGAGGGCAAGATCTGGACCCCCTTTGCTTGTTTTTGTAGTGCATTACTGTGGTACTTTCTGTAAACATTTGAAGAGGTCCCAGAGGCCACTGAAGGTTGAGAGAATTGAAAGCCTTTATAATAAACATCTGTCTTATGTTTATGTATTCTGGTCTGTCTTTTTTGTCCCAAAGGTCCTGCATATTTATCTCCATTGATAATGCTCCCCAAACAAAGTCTGAAGTGCCTGTTGAGACTAACTGTGCCAGACCTGGAGTCTGAGAAATGTGGTGTGTTCACACAAAATCTCCCTTTCACAAATCCCAAAACTGGAATTCAAAATGTCAGGGAATATTGATGCTGGGATCAAAGAGATTTCAGGTATCATATTTTTTTTTCATGTGGAGTCAGAAGCTTCAAATAAAAATTTGTGTTCATTAATACAACAGATTTATGAAAAACATTATATAGACCAAGAAACCTTGGGCTGTTTGGAAAAACAAGCAACTGAGGAAGTGTGAAAACATAAAGAACAAAATCTAAAGATTTTTGAATGGTATAAACAAGAAATATGGACATGGGAAAGAAAGAGAGATCTGATATGGTGCAATATTTATGCAAAGGCAAAAGACAAATTAATCAATACAAAAAAAGCAGCACCAAAGACATTCAAAGAGAAATACAGACAATGGCATCCAGATATGAAAAATGTCACAATAAAAAATAAGATCACAAAGAGGGAACGTAGAACACAAGATTAGTAAAGTAGAAGTTAAAAAAAAAAAACAGAAGCTGAAATTATGGAATACCTGTGAAGTGAAGATTTTGTGTAGAAAGTCTAACACAGGTTATATCACACCATGATGGAACAACGGGTCCCCCAAGTGAAGGGAAACAGGAGGAGCAGGAGACATCTGAAGAAGAAATATGGATATGGGAAAGAAAAAGAGATTTAATATGGTGCAATATTTATGTAAAGGAGAAAGCAAAACTAATAAATACAAAAAGAGCAGCACCAAAGATATTTGAAGAAAAATACAGGCAAAGGCATCCGAATATGGAACATTTTACAATACAAAAAAATAAGAAAACAAAGAGGAAAAGTAGAAAACAGAATTAGTAATGGAGAAGTTAAACAGGAACTGAGGTTATGGATTACCTGTGAAGTGAAGGAAAATTTTACAATACAAATAAATAAGAAAACAAAGAGGAAAAGTAGAAAATAGAATTAGTAATGGAGAAGTTAAACAGGAACCGAGGTTATGGATTACCTGTGAAGTGAAGGATTTAGTGTAGAAAATCTAACTCTGATAACACCACAGCAAGACAGAGAAATGGATCCCAAAATTAAGGAGAAACCAGTGGAACGGGAATATCTGATCAGTTTCCATATGAAGATATTTTGGTGCCTTGAGTCAGAAACCAGTACAAAATTCAGTTTTCAGCAAGGGAAGGAACAGGAAATTGTATTACTCTGACACAGTCAATGTTGTGGAGTGATAGGCCAGTGAGTTCCCATATGAAAGAGCAACAGATGACACAGGATGACACTGAAGAGAATGTGACACAGGAAGATACTCTGGAACTTTCTTTAGAATGCCCACAGGAAATGGAGAACAAAGAATGTGCCCTCAGTTTAGAAGAAAATGATCTTAGAAAAGAGCTGATTGATTTAATAGAGATGGAGACATATTTAGATCAATAAAAAAATAGACTACAGAAAGTCCATAAAACCCAAAAAGTTAGAAGTTTGATAAAACAAATGAACACAGTAAATAGGACTGTTCATAGAGATCCATGTAGTATAACAGAAATAAATAGGACATATTACTGTACAACTAAATTAGTAACAGATAAAATCTTACCACAAAAATGCAAGGCAGTAAGGGAAAGGATAGGGAGAAATCAAACGCCATCATGGAAATATCGAATAGAGGAAACTATAAAGCAATTAAGACGAGAAGTGTCACTGTTAGAAGAGTATAGAAGAGGGAACAGATCAACAAAAATACTCAGAAAGGTAAATGTTATAAAAGCAATGCAGAGTAACAGAACAGATCAGGATCTATCACGTACTATCACAAATAAACTAAATATATCATCACAGGCAGAAAAAACTTAGAAGATATTCACATAACTATAAAGAAAATTACAAAATAAGCAATTTATTGATGACCCAAAAAAGTTTTATAGAGAATTGGGAAACAAGACAAAAGGAATTGAAACACCACCAAAAGAGAAGAAACAGATATGGTTTGGAGAAATATCTATGAAGATCCTGTAGAAGATAACAAAGATGCTGAATGGTTAGAAGAAGTAAAAGAAAGAATAAGAAGTTCAAATGTACAAGATATGAAATGGGATAAAGTAACAGCCAGGGAGATTGAAACAAAGTAAGGAAAAGCTCATAACTGGAAAACCCAACCCCAGATGCAGTATCTAACTTCTGGCTAAAAGTATTAACAACTTTACATGAAGATTTAGTCATGAGTAAAAACTATTTAATATGTGCACCCCAAACAGACACCAATCTGGTTAACACAGGAAAAACAATACTTTTACTTAAGAGCGAACCTGCAAGCTATCCTAAAAATTATAGGCCAATAACTTGCCTTCCAGTGATGTATAAACTATACACTGGAATTGATGCAGACAGACTTTATAGACATTTAGAAGAAAACTCAATCATGGCAATAGAACAAAGGGGTATAAAGAAAGTCATATGGAACAAAGAATCATTTATTGTTAAAAAAAGTCATAATGAAGATCTGTAAAAAGAGGAAGAATCTAAGTATGGCATGGATAGACTACAAAAAAGCATGTGACAGTATTCCACATACATGGATAAAAGAGTGCTTAAAAAATGTATAAAATACACTCTACACCGATCGATTACATTACAGCGACCATGAAACAGTGGCAAATCTCTTTGCAGTTAAGCTATAATAAAGGGCAAATTATTCTTCCAGGGATAAAAATTCAAAGGGGGATATTCGAGAGTGACTCTCTGTCACCGCTACTATTTTTGTCTTGCCCTTAACCCGTTAAGCTACCCACTTACCAGATTAGGTCATGGATACAATTTGTCTCCCAAAAAACAACAGTGTAAAGACTTATCTTCTTTTTGTGAAGATTTAAAACTGTATAGTTCATCAGACAAGGAACTAAAAGCACAACTGCAAGTGGTCAAAACTTTTTCATATGATATAAGAATGTCATTTGGTCTGGATAAATGTGCAAAAGCAATCTTTAAAGCAGGAAAGCTGCAGCACCAAGAAAACATCAGCTTGGGACAGGAATGTGATATAAAAGAACTTGAGCAAGAGGAAGTGTATAACTATCTGGGAATCGATGAAGGATCAAGAATAAAACATGAATTGTGTCTTTCGGCTTTTCCCGGTTAGGGGTCGCCACAGCGGAACTCTGGTCCGCTAATTATTGGCAGTTGATTTTTATGTATCGGCTTGCCAGGCCTGATGCACAACCTTCAACGAAGGTACGCCCATTCACGCATGTCTCCACGCAGAAGACGCTCTAGCTGAGAATCGAACCAGACAGCGTCTTACTGTGAGGCGACAACGCTACCGCAGCATCACCACTGCGGGTAAAAATAAAACATGAATAAATGCTAATAAAACTTAGTAAGGAATATTTTGGAAAACTAAAATTAATACAGAAAATAGCACTGACATCTAGGAACAAAGTTCAAGCTATAAATCAATTTATTCTTGCTGTCCTAACTTACAGTTTTGAAGTGATTGACTGGCCCCAAAAGGTGTTGGATTGGTTGGACAGGAAAACAAGAGAGATGCTTCATGCTTATCAAATGATTTATAAAAATCAGTGTATACCAAGACTATGTATTTCCCATTCTGAAGGAGGTATGGACCTCCTCAAAATTGATAACATATAACATGTATAGATCTGCAGTCTTAGTACTGCACACATATCTGCTGACCTCACAAGACCCAAACATACTGAAAGTTTTAAAACATGAGAAGAATAAGTCTAAGATAACTTCCCTGCTTAGCTTAGCAGAAGTATACTGGCATCAAGCGGGAATGGAAATCAAACCAGAAGTAGATAAAAATCAAGCAGCAACTGAATGTGCCAAAAACAAAAGAAAGAATATAAGGTGAAGGCTCAGATGACAAAGCAAGAAATGTGGAAAATGCATAAATATAGTTGGAAGTACAGAAAAATCTTGGAACAACCTCATGTTGATCAGGATCGAACCCAGGAATGGTTAAGGAGAGGTGAATTTAAAGCAAAAGATGAACGGTTGATAATGGTAGCTAATAATAGTGGACTACACACACATTGGTATACAAAGTCCATTGAACATTTGTAAGAAACAGAAAAATGTAGGCTTTATAAAGCAGACTTGGAAACAGTCACATATCTTGTTGCTGGTTGTGATATACTAATGGCAGAAAGGTGTAATAATGTGGCAAGACTCTTGCACTGGGGATTGTGCAAACATTATAATATTGAAGTAGTTGAAGAACACTGGAAACATGAGCCACAAAGCATTATACAAAATGATGAAGTTTATATAACATGGGATTACCCACTACTCACAGTTCAAAAAATAGATGCGAGAAAACCAGATATAGTACACTGCGGGTGCTGTGAAGAGCACTTCTGGCTAACATCTAAGATTGAAACAATACTAATTTCATGAATTTTAATCATACTTTGACTTAGGACTGTGGTCCATTCCCATCATTGTTTTAGAAACCCAAAAGACTTGGAGAAATTAAGAAAGGGTCATGCAAGAGATATCATGAGTATCATAGATGCTATGAGACCTAAAAGCCTGAGAAATTCCCTTGGTGATTCAATAGTCTGAGTAGAAAAACTCTGGAACAGATCTAAATACAGCTCTACTTTCCTCTGGAAGAAAAGCTCTTTGAACTGAGGTGTCAAGGAGATACCCCAGGAAAACAATCTTGTGAAATGGAGTCAGACAAGACTTCTATAAGTTCGTCTGGAATCCTAGTGTTCCCTTACCCAACTGAGAGATTCCTGACAGCCTGAAAAAGACTCTGCAAATAACAAGTCATCTAAATATGGAATAATGTGAATACCTTGCAGTCTGCAGTTGACTTTTACAGGATCCACACACTTTGTGAACACCTTTAGAGCAGAGGATAGACCAAAGAGTAATACAGAGAATTGATAATGTGATCCAGACACAGAAAACCTTAAGAAATGTCAGAAATCTGGATCTATAGGAATGCACTGAATTGCATCTTTTAAATCTAAGGTAACTAGAAACCTCAAATGGAGAATAAGGGGTAACAAGTTGTAAATAGACATCATTTTCAACTTGGGAACTAGCACAAACTGATTCAGAAAAGAAAGATCCAGAACTGGTTTCCAAGTCTTCTTTCTTTGGCAGCAGGAACATCCTGGAATAAAACCCTTCCCCTAAATGAGGAGGAGGGACAGCTTCAATGACCCCCTGAGAAAGCATATGTTGAATAACGGGAGGGAAGAGTCTGGTGGGTGAGGAATCCCTTGAAAGGGAGGAAAAGACTCCCACTGCCATCTGTAACCTTGATAGATTACTCTCAAAACCATCTGTCTGAAATAATCAGTTGCCAGACAGAGAGAGAGAGAGAGAAATGGAGGTTCAGACTTTCTGGAAGGATTAATGGGGGGGGGGTTGGAGATCCTTCATACAGTCATTTAAATTAGACTGTCCTTTGTTCTGGGGGGTCCTGCTTTTGTTTTAGGACCCCCTGCCATTGCTTTGTAAACATTTGCTTTCCAGCATAGTGGGACCATTTATTTTGCTTTTGAAAGAAAGTTGTGGGAGGACCATCTGCAAACTTAGATGAGAGCTGAAATACCTGAGAGATCCCTTAAATCAGCTTTCATCTCCAGTCAAACTTTTTATTGATCTCTGCAGCAGAGGGTTCAAAACTAGCTCTCTATCCAAGAAACAATTCAAAATATCATGTTTTATATATTCTGGAATATTTTAAGAACATAGCCAGGCAAACCTCCTCATAACAGTTGCAACAGCAGGATTACCTGAAGTCACATCAGAAGAATCATTAGCACATTTCAAGTAGTGAGTAGTCTCTTGAGACACAAAAGAAACTAAGGTGCACAAAGCAGATTTCTCCTCGCAAGAGTAAACAAATGCTAAAATATTCCTCATATTTTCAAAACAGGCAAGCATAAACTTCAATGTATGAGACTGGCAGTGGAGAATTATAAAAATAAGTGTCGCAGAAAAACACACTTTTTTCCCCAAATTTGTCAGAAGCCTTCCTATTCTTGTCAGAAGGAGAGGGAATACTATTAACCATATGTTTAGCAGCAGTTGGATTCACTAAAGTAGCTGCTAGGTCAGATCTGGGATGAGTGTACAAAAACCTAAAAGACTGAGGAACATCATAAAGTCTATCTGCTTTCTTGGGGTAGCAGGCTGGCTGTCAGAGAAAACTGACAAAACCATCCTCCAAACCAGACAAAACAGGAAGACTAGGAGTAAGTCCCGGAAATTTCAGTTGTAACAAATCATACTGCCTGATGGACCAGGAACCATCACGTTTTTCCCACTGAAACTTCTAATTCACTCTATAAATAGTTTTAGAGAAAGAGTCCTTCAAAAGAACTGGCCAAAGCCACACTCTTCTTGGAATATGAATCAGAATTCTGTGGAGACAACATATAATCTGTGCTTTCAGAATCAATTTAAGGTTCATATTATTGAATCTCTTCAGAAACTGAAGAATCTCTTTTTCTTTTACCAAAAACAGCATTACAGGAAGGGTCAAGAAGAGTAAGCCAAATAAATTAATCCTGCATGCACCTTAATGTTTATGAACATCAGACTTCTTTTTAGCTCTGTTTTAGCTCTGTGTTTCTAAATTATAGCTAAACAATCCACTTATGCTGTGATGATGAGGTCAGTTAAAAGGCTGAAACATGCATGCCCACAGTCAGTGAGGTTTTGATTTACTGGCTTGACTGTATCCAAAAAGACTTAAAATGAAAAAAAAGTCATGGGCATTCAGAAGCCATGTAGCTGAAACATATGCTCTTAAAGGGTTATTTGCATATATACCATGGCCTTCCATTACAGGAGGTCTAAGATATCACACAGTGAAAATTCTAGGCTGGCTGTTTTTTTCTTGTAGTTTTTATTAAATGGTTTGTCTGTGTGATCTTTCCATGGTAAATAAGGCAAGAGAAGACATATGCTTAATGTTTTGTTTCTTTATGACAAGATAATCTCAAAAGACAGACCCACGTTTTCCAGCAATAAACTACCTAGGGATGGGCACAGCTTTCTGGCTAAACAGAGTGGCATTCCCGGACTCTTTTCCCAGGACCTACAAGACTGCCTCTCCCATATCCCCCAAGGTCACTTAAAAAGTCACATAGCATATCTAACTCCATGCCAGTGGTGGCTGTAGAGACTACACCAATGGGACCCAAGGAAAAAGATGAGTGGTCTGAAGAACTAGCTTTGGCCACAACAGAGTCACCCACCTAAAGCTGAGGCATTTAATCAGCCTGCTGTGGTATACAAATGTCACATGACAGTCATTGAAAACACTTTCTCCTACCTTAATTAAATAACTTTTACAGAAAAAGTGTTTTCTGCCATAAAAGAAAAGTAGACGTTTACTCCCCCAAAGTAAATTTATCTGCTGAGCAGTGGAACAGTGTCAGCCTGCAGTTAATCCTTGGAAGCCTGCAGAGGAGTGTTGTCTTTGGAGGCAGAAAACCTCTGAAGGGCTTGGAGCTTAAGCTGATCTACAGTTTGGACATGAGGAAGGTGCTCTGAAAGCATTGGAAGCTGGCAGGGTGTTGTACCCTGTACAGAATACAACCCACATAGCTTAGGCTACTGCAGCAGTAATCTTTATGAAGAACATACTCCTGATCTTTGTGAAAGTCCAGCAACATTCCCCTTCATGAGGGCCTGAAGCTCTGAGATCTTGTAGCCAGACAAGATGGCCCCCAGAGAGCATGTTTTCCAAAAAAACAAACTTCAGACTGCTGAAACTGCAGGCTCCAGTGGTGGATGGGCTAACCTTTCAATTAAGTTCAGGTTTGACAGAGGGGAAGGGATCTTCAAAGAAGAAAGAAGGTACAAAACTCCTTTTCAGGAGCAGCTTATCCAGCCAGTGATGGCCACAGTCCTAAACACCACAAGGTCAGAATGGGGAGAAAGAACTGATACTTGTACCCCAACTATGGGATAACTGAGGTCTGTTTATATGTGTGCCACAAAGAGGTCAAAATTACATGCAATCTGACTGAGTGAAGTGGTACAGGACACTGCAGATGGAGAACCATATCAACTGTGAGGAATATTTATGCTGATTGAAGAGCTTCCTAGCAGTTTCAACAATTTTTTAGGACCTAATCAGAAGATCCACTGAATTCAAGGGATGTACATGAGGAGCTCAGTTATAATGGGAGCAAGTTTCACTCTAGCCATTGAGTACATCCTTTACTAAGACCAAGAAAGTTTGACTGTAAGATACTATTCCCTTCTTAAACATCAAATGATGAGAATGATGTCTTTTCTTTCTTCCCAGAACTTTGCAATGAGGCATGGAATCAGTGACAATGGCAAGAAGATATGCAGGAATTTTCTATTCCATATTATGTAGAATACAACCACAGCTATCTAACCCTTTGTCCTGCTGTTCTGAGTAGAACCACATTCTCCTTAGTGGTAAGCATATCACTAGCTGAAATGCCTCACTTCTGGAAGATCTGGAAAAGACAAGGCCTCTGAAGCTGCAGTTTCTGAAAGGAACTGGACGATTAGTTATGAGAGCACCAACTTATTCACTTCCCCAAGGATGTGACCTGCTAAGTGAGTGATTTCCTTGTCTATGGTCCTCTGCCATATTATCGTCATCATCTATAAAGGGTGTACAATCTTGTGTCCTGTTATTGTTTAGATATGAGACTATGGATTAGCTCTCTGACTAAATTAGAAGGGACAAAGAAGGAACTTTGTCTCCAAGGCCTTTAGGGCAGGAAAGACTGCTAGTAGCTTCAGACGGATGATGTGGATATCCTTCCCCAGGTTGATCACACCCATTGAACTTATATGGAAAGGATAGTGGCTCAAGATGCCTCCAGCAATGCATCCACAATCAAAACTTGTGGCAGGTTTGTGGGTAGGAAAGGGAGCCTAACAAAATATTGATGAGAATGGTCTATAGAATCTTCATTTTCAGAAGCTTGTGATAGCAGTCTAATACCAGGATAATAGTCCACTGCAAAACCCACATCCTTGGACATGCAAATAGCATTATGATGATTATGACTGCAATTAGGCCTAAAATACACAACAGACTCTAAGCCTGGACAGTCTGCTATGTCTTCTACTAGTCTGACAGGGTGTGGCCATATGGCCTTCCTCCAATGGCAGGAATGATTGGCACTGAAAGTATCTCTATAAATACTTATGAAGACTATCACATGAGAAGGACTCAGAAAAACTTCTCTCACTTTATGGTCACTGTCAAAGACTGCAGCTACAACCCTTCAAGATATACTTTACATCCCCTATCTTTTAGTTCTAAACTGTATTTAGACAGTTTTTATATACATTATGTATACATCAGCATGCACTTTTATGTTAAACTTATCACTTTAAAATTAACCTTAATTCTATACTAGACATGTTATGGTCTACTTACATTGAAATACTTTAGGACATACTTAAAAGACATTTTAAGTAAATGTAACTTCTTAGTTCATGAAATTACAAAGTGTAACTCTCTAATATTCCATACTGTCTGTTTGTTTTCTCCTGATTAATGGAGCGGGATACCAATATTCCGGAAGTTCCCCCACCAAAGTCCTAATATGGAGGCATGGAGAGGGGTTAAAGTCCTCCTTCCTACAAGGGAGGTGGGGAAGGCCTGAACAATAAGTCCAAATTATTAAGATACCTTGGTCTGTTGGGGCCATCCCTCTTTAGAAATAGGAGCAAACACCATCCCCTAGTGGGTGACAGAATCTGGATCTGTCTCACATCTGCATCAGGGAGAACCCACAAAGGAGATGGGAAAGCCAGAGAAGAGGACAACAACCCACAGGTTAGGCCTTTCCTTGAAATACACACAAGGATGGTTCTGTCAGTGAGAAAATTCTAGAGCTGCCCACCCCATATCCATGAACCAAAGCCAGGTCAATGGGATGTGACCAGACTAGGACCTTTATGAGAGTCTGGGGGTCAAAGGCAAGCAAGAGGCTCCCAACACTACACTAAGGGCAGGGAACTTCTGATTATGAGGGGGCTATTTCACTACCTATGAAGGCATTAAGCAAAGACTGCAACCTTGCCTAAAAAGTGGCTACTGTCAAAGGGCACATCCAACAGAAAGCTTGATAGTTTTCTCTCACACTGGGAAATAATATTATAACCATCCATTTGATACAAACAGCATTGCTTGCCACCATTATGAAAACATTCTTTGCAGTAACCAGGCACCATCTGAGTGTCCACAAACACAGCCCTCAACAAAATCACATTAAGTTCCTCCATGATTTAGATTCTGGAAAGTCCTGCCACATATCAGTATGGCAACAGGAGGGACTGGTGCCTGAACAGGTAAGATTCATAGATGAGGCTCTAAACACCTGTATGGAAGATGAGTAAACTTTCTTGCCAGTCTGTCCCTACTTTCTGGCTATCTTGCCCCCAAACAGGAGGGAAAGGAATGTGATTTCTGGGTACACTGAAAGCTTGCCAAGATCATGTGACTCTGCCCTTCAAGCAGTTGCTGCAATAAACTGAGGCTGACTCCAGGCGTCTAACATAACATCCATAAAGACTGGCTCCAGGAATGGCATTCCCTGTTAGTCCAGTGATAGGTTCCAGGAACAACTTGGAATAAAGGCAAAGCAAATTCCTCAAGTACTGCAAGACATCTCTGAAAGAAGTATAATTTCATAAGAAGCAGAAGGAATTTTGGGACTCCAAAGCTTCAACCATATAAACAACAGACTTCCTTATCCACTTCTTTAGGGAGTGAGACAAGGAGTCAGACCAGTGTACCAAACTCAATAACATGTTCAGGCTCTCTTCAGTGTGGAACAGGCATACTTTGCATGTCAAACTGATGTAAGCCAACACAATAATGCATACAAAACAAAGCATGAAAAGAGAGAGGCCTGTACCAAGTATGTTGCTGACATCAAACTGAAACCCCTAACAGAGAAAACCTGTACCTTTGACTCTACCTCCTATGAAGGGTAGAAAAAAATTGCTGGATCTCTCAGGGTCATGTTACAGACTCTATCTTAAGCTCTTCCTGCAGTTTCTGCTCCGTTATGACAGGCCAGTTAAGCTGGACTATGGAAGAAGCCTTAGGAAAAGAAGCCTCAGCTTTGAGTAGCCCTAGTCTCTGACTAGATGACTCAAGAGGTTGCTGTCCTACAGTCAGGCTAGACAGAATCAGTCCAAGCCTATCAGGTTGAGGAAATGCAGTCAGGACACCCAGGGACAAACTTTTCACACTCTACCAAGTCCTCTGCAGAGAAATGGATAAACTGAATGGGATTAAAACTCTTCTAACAGAGAATGATCCCTGCCACTGGGAGACCATGGGCAATGCCGACCTAACTCTAAAGGAACAAACTTCCATCTAATCCTTCCAGAGAATTCTAAGAATCTGAACCTCTGGCTCATTCATAAAGTGTTAAAAAGGACCCTCCTGCCATACCTGAAGGCAGCCTTTTTCTAGCATTCTTCCTGAATTTAAAAAATATCTGCATGAAAAATGAATCCAAATGATATGCAAAAGTAGAAAACTCTTACTGAGAATGTAAGGATCATGACGCTGTGAGTGGCAGAAGAAATAGTGGACACTGGGATGACAGCATTGTGAGGACTGAGGGTGAGAACATCCACAGTCTTCAGTGTTGCAGCATGTGCTGGTACAACCATGCATCCATCCCTAAGACTGGGAACTTCCAGGTAAAAGATATTGACTACTGACTGGTGTAAAGGATAAACTCAGTTACAGGACCAATCAGGGAAGATCCTCAATGTTAGATCTCAGTATATCCTCCTTGGTTTACAGCTTGATTCAGAAAAATATTCCGTCTTTGTGTAACACTGTACAAGGCTCATTGCACAGCAAGGACTGCAGTTCAGAAATACTAGCTGAAGTGACAGCTACAAACAAGGATCTTAGAGATACTTAAGATATGCTGTGGAAATGGGTCTAGAAGGAAGCAAAGCCAATTTTTCATTTATGAAATTCAGATTCCAAACCAGAGATACAGAATGCATTGGTGGTCTTAACTAGAAGACACTCTTCATAAGCTTTCACAGAAATGTGTGAGGCACACAAGAAAATAGAAGTATGCAAACATAAATGGCAAACAAATTGATTTCAACAGAGAAATTTGACGTATAGGACTCTTCTTTCTTACTGAGTTAAAGACTGGAATGAAAAAAATGGGCCAGTGATCAATTGCTAAGCAAACACTGAAGAAGAGTGTGATTTGCATTTTCTCTTTTTAATAACAGCTTCAGAATGAGATAATCTGGAGGAACAACTCCCTTCACCCTATAGGACGGAGAAAGTACTGACTGCTCACATTTGTTTTTTTGTTTTTTTTATTTCTTTTGGGGATACCAAGAGCAAACCTGAGGAAGCTGACTGGCCATTAAATTAATTGAAACATCTGACATTCCAGTAATCATAAGAAATTTTGTTCTGTCCAGTTTCTACTCATGAAAGATAGAACTGTTCCTGCTAAGACTGTCTTTCAGTCTTTTGAAGAAATGGAATGCAAAAGGTCTTTAAAAGATTAAGAGCCCACCCCCAGAGAGTTACAGCTAACCTTCAAAAAAGGCAAGAGCAAGTCGCCTTCCTCTTTACTGACGGATTCATGATTATTGGTCAAATGTTTTTTGTCAGACATATGAAACAGTGAAAAAATTGCTGAAACCTGCTTGCAGTGACCAGTACTTTGATTTTTTTTTTTTAACAGGGGAAACCTCAGACACACACAGCCTAAATTCTATATATAGCAACTATATGGTTGTACAACAGTGGAAAAAGGGCAACACCACCTATTTGATGAAAGTGTCTTTCAGTGACAAAGCCGTCTAACTCTTGTCAATCAGGCAAACAGCATTCACTGAACACATTTCTTTTTCACTCTTTGATGAGCTGTGGATTTTAATACTGATTCATATGCTAAGACAGCCAGGTAGACTGTCATCATTTCACTGAAACTGATAAGATGAATTCTCTGGGGAAGGTAATCACAGACTATGGAGCCCATGTTCTTGGGAACAGACTCACCAGAAAAAATCTAAAGGTGTCTGTTGTCAGTTTCTTTCTAGAAAAGCAGGAACAAAGGGATAGTCTTAACTGAGGTCTGAATATAGGAACAAAGGAGCAATACTAGGCAAGCAATCATGGGGGATATAAGATGCATAGCCATATACACCTTTAAGAGGACACATTTAAAAATTCTCACCACCCATTTCTAGCACTGCTCAAATAACTTGTCTGACAAAATCAAGGCATAAACCATGGATCTTTAGATCTTTGGTTTAACGCTTTGCAGACTAAGCTATTTTAGCTCACTTATGCTGCTAAGGGAATCCTACAATCAAACTGATAACAGGATGAGCATGTTGGTGCAAGTTTGGCAGTTAGTGCAGAGGGTTAAAGATGTGTGCTGCAGTTCCCGCGATACAGATCTTGATTCCCTTAGCCCTCACTTCACTACCATGTGACTTTGAACAAGTCACTAAACCAGGCTGAAAAGGGATTGTGTGTCCAGTGGGTACACCCGGTTAACAAATGGGTATTATTATCTCAAGCAGTTAGAGGCATCTCTAGATGTCGAACTTGTGTGGTGTTACTACTGGAAACCTTCAATATTAGAACTTGTAACCGAGTTCCTTTAGACAAATTCTTGCAAGAAGAACATTTTCCTAGGTAAATAGAAAAAGAAATCCATGTTATGAAGGAAAGAAATCATATAATTTGCTATGTCCAGGACAACACCCCAAAATCTCTTGGTTTGGGGGGACAAATCTGACTCTTCTTTATTGAAACTGATGTCTAGACTCCAAACCAGGGAACTCCTTGCAGATTACACAGGCTCGTATGCTTGTGTTTCAGGTAACCATTGAGAAGTATAGTCCAGTTTCCCCATAACACTGCTTGGTTAAGTCATTTGCTCAAGGACACACAACAGGCAAGTGAAGGCTGAGGGAATCAAACCATGGACAACAGGAAGCAGCTTGTTAACAGCTCATACCCATAATTCTCTATACTAACTGCCAGTCAGAGGTTAAAGTGCTGGAGAAAATGTGCTAGGATGAGGCAGCTGTCCAGATGTGTGTAAATGTGAATACTACATTAATTCCAGGTGAGCAAACATTAGTGCTGAACATTTGTTGAACTCTGAAGGAACAGTAGAAAGGGCAAATGGCAAAGAAGTGAACAGGAAGAAGTCACCCCTCCAAAAAAAATGAAGAATTGTCCCTGGCTTTGAAGCACCTGTTTGTGTTCTACAACACAGTCTCTAGACAGTTTGTCAGTTGCACTTCTGTTTTTCCAGAAAAAAAAATGAAATGCTGCAACAGCAAACAGTGCCTGTTTAAACAATGGAATTATGAATAATGTAGTCCACAACGGCTAAAATGCCAGATGTAAAATCCAGACAGCAAGCTATGCTTACATATGTTACTATCATAAGTAGATCTCCAGTGAGGGTCTAATTATCTGAAATTATGTGGCATACCTGTCTATGCGACAATAATAATCTGCACTTTGATGTGGGATCACTAATGTGCAAAAAACAGGTTTACATTCTTAACATTGACACTGGAATATCCCGCAATTTCTCCTTTCCCTGATTTGCAGGAATCTGAGTTGGTATAAATAAATAGCAGGGTATGGGGGGTTAGCAGGAAGTAGTCCCTTGTAAAACTGTTTTTACAGATTTTTTTTATTTCAAGTCTGTTTTTTGTTTGTTTGTGGTGTTTTTTGATCACAGTTATTAGGGTCAGTCCTAGCCTATGGAGTAAGTTACCACAACAGATCAAAGTATTACTTAGGATACCTTTAAGGCTAGTCTCAATGACTTGATGGGCAGACACAAATTTACACTGTGTTATCATGAAAGGCTGTGTTCGATTTGGGGGGAGAGCACTATTAAGTGTTTAATAAAGGTATAAAAAACTTAAGTTTGTCTTCTTAAAGGTGTATGTAACTATGTATCTTATAGTTCCTGTGATTGCTTGCCTACTATATTCTTATGTTCCCAATCATAAAAGTGTTGTAGTTTCAACAGGAAGCCCACAGAACAATTATTAAAATAACTACACAGGAAAGATGGAAGCAATCCACTATGAAGAAATGGGCAATTTAATCACCTGTGTTATAATGAATATCCTACACAAGTGAACTAATATGTTATTATTAATATCTTTATAATAACTGGCTGGAGTGAAAACAAATCTATGAATCAAAACCTAGGTGATGCATGCATCCCTGGATCAAATATCAGCACAAAATCATCTCTGGCTCTGGAAACACAATCCGACATCTAAATTCCTTGTACATTTGCGGACTGTAGACCATGCTATTGGCTTAATAAACTGCAAGGACAGGATGCCCCCACTATGTGCAGAGATAGATAAGTCAAAAGGTTTATCTATGATCTCACAGCAAATCCTATGCCAACAGTGATCCAGCTGGAAACAGCTTGATTAACCACTATGGCTATCCAAACTGGTGGAAAGAAAACACAGCAGCTGTCCATCTTCCAGAAATATGCCATCGAAGATCCATTCTGGGAAGAGTTTGTCTATGCATCTTGTAGATAAGGAGGGAAAGAAAGGTGCTGAATCTTTTGATTAAGGCATAAGGAAATACCTGACATAGGTTTATAAATGTAGTGCAAGTCATCTGTAAGCAAGTTATAGTTCACTGATTTCTTTATAAAGAGAAGCGCAACTTGAAGATGCTAAAAAAGAGAAATAAAATCACCTCCCATGTGAGGTTTCTAACAACACTCCCCACAGTCAAACAACAGTGATGAAAAAAAAAATCACTGTGGTACACCACCATTTATCACAGCATCATAAGTCAGTGTAGTTTAATAAACCACAGTAAAAAGAAATTAAATTAATTCTGCTTGCACTAACTATATGTATTATCTAACCCTACCCCAGACCCTATGGCACCACCCCCTCTCTCAAAAGATTGGTTAACTGCCCTTCCACCTGATCTTTCCCAGTTTCCAGCCCTTTATCTAACCAGGCACAGAGCTATTTAGTCCTCTTTTGCCTTAACTTTACCACCTGGAACCTGAAGAGAAGAGCCCTGACCTCACAAACTGGAAACCTGGTGAGAGGAAAAAACTGAACAGAAGAGCCCTGACCTCACCAAATGGAAACCTGGTGAGAGGAAGAAACTGAACAGAAGAGTTCTCAGTAACTCCTACACTTAGGAAGAAGCTTGACAGTAAAGACCCCAGACTGGAGTACCGTAAAACCATGCTCTGGGACCAAAAGCATTCCACTCTCATTGCAGCTACCCCACAGCAACCAGGTATAGATTCTGTAGGCACTGGGCCTGCCTTTAACAAAATTTCTATAATCTGCAGTACAATGAAAATTGTTGCTCCGGGGCAGCACTCCACGCTGCTATATTCTTTACACCATACGCACAATTTGCCTATGCTCAAAGAAGATCTGAGATTCTTATGTTTACTAAAAGTGTTTGTATACTCTGCAATTTAACTACTTTTTATACCATGGGCACAGTAAGCCCACACAAAATGTTCTGAGGTCTCAAGCTTTATTCACTTTTTAATTTTTCCTCCTGTAAAAAATGAGCACTGTGACTTGTTTTCCACTGTATACTGCTTCTCTGGATGCTGTCCGATTCGATTCTCACTGTTCAAAAATTAATCACCTAGAGTAGCTTTAAGTGACTACCTCCCCTGCATATAAAAAGGTCTGTCCTTATCAAGAGAAGAAGAACAGGGAATGGTCACATTAATCATGTATATGAACCTGTTATAAGTAGGCACTGTAAACCCTTTTTTGTTATACAACAAAATATTAGCCTTTCATATTATGTCAGGATATAATGAGCCCCATAAAGGTGGCTGCACCCTCTCACTTTACATGTGATAGGAAGAAGTTCTGTAATAAAGCTTCATACTTGGCTCCAAGAAATATGAGCCCCACTGATGCAAACACAGCCCCTCATTTTACATGTGCTACAAAACAGATTAATAAAGTCTTGTGACAGCCTCGTAAAAGCGGGCATTTTAATTATTGAAGAGGAAACCACTCTATTAGATGGACCTGATGAAGCTCATGAGAAAGTGTTTTCTTAAATATAGTTCTAATGCTGTAACTCATAGTGTGTTGTCATGCTTTGTTAGTAGATAAAAATAAAACCTTTTAACTAAGAAAAGTGTGTTGTCATGCTTTGTTTTTTACTAAATAAAAATAAAAATAAAACCTTTTAACTAAGAATGAGGTTCCACAGGCTGCTGAGCTGGTAAACCCTCACAGGTCTTTCAGGAATATTCAAATAAGAGACTAATCTCTAAGCTTAGGGACTGGCTCCTTGTTTTTCCATCTCCCAGACTTTCCTCCATTCAGCTCCCATGGAACCTCTCACCATTGTCTGTAACTGCCCTTAAATAACTTACCTGTTGAATGTAATAGAACAAGAACACTTATCCATCTACTTGCTTCAGTGAATAAACTACTGGAAACGTCAACAAGGTGTCTTTATTCCTCTCACAGGGAGGGTATCAGAGAGAGCGAGAGTCTCCAAGATCTGCTAGCTAAAGTGATTTTATCTGGACTAATCCTTTATACTCTGCAACTATATTTATTGTAGTGTAGGATAACCTCTGACATGTCCTTAGGGATAAAACAAGTGTTACTATAAAAGGAAGCACAATCTTTTGCATAAATCTTCAAACACAGGACAGGCAACACCCTTCTGACTAAGGTAGCTCCCACAAGAACTATTCTTCTGCAAAAGAAAATGTAATGAAACTGAATATCCTAGTTTAAATAGAGCTTCTAGAAATGTTTCCAGAACCCACTTCAGGTTCCGTTTGGAAATAAAGAGATCCAGTGTTGTCTATTTTTATCTGATTCAACATGTGGGATGTCCGATCCAATAGGATCTGAATTTGGCATCTTATACCAGAGTATTGGATTCAAGCCAAGACCCCTGACTCCTCCCCTACCCACAATCCCCCTCTCCTGTCTGAATTACCTCAGATCTCATTTGCCACCAGCTAAACCAGATGTGTTTGCCGAGAACTCCACTTTTTTTCATAAGTGAAGATTATTACTTATTTCCTTGTTTCCTCCTTCTTTAGTGTAGTCATTAGTTTCTAGTAGTTCGTATTAGGATTTTAGGTAGTTTAGTTGGTAAAGGATTTGCTTAAAATAGAATCTTTTTTGTGTGCACTTTAGATAGAACCTTCTAGTATGGTTGTTAGCATTTTCTGTATGTTATTAGCTAAATATATAGTATACTACTGACTTTTATAGCTTGTATAGGAAAGTAGGTTTGTTGTTATTATATTATATATATATATATATATATATATATATATATATATATATATATATACATTTTCTCTTATAGCTTTTTAGATAGTGGCTAGTGCTGTAAGTTTATTAGTATTATTCTAAATATTCAAAATTCTTCTGATGTCTGAGAAGTCCACCCGATTTAAATTGTGTTTGTCCTGTGGACACAAGAAAGCACCCCAGGACCCCATTCCCTTTGTGTGCACTGCCTAGGTCCTTCCCAACTGAAGGATAGCTGCAGTATTTGTGCAACCTTCAGCACAAGGGTTCTCCAGGGAATGAAATAAAAACTTATTCTCGAGGGACTGTTTCCCTCATTCAGACAAGGTTCAGGATGTCAACAGATTCAAAGGCATCCTCCACCTCTCCTGCTGCTGACAAAAAGAAAGATAAAGAGAGGGAGCAATCTAAGGAAAAAGAAAGACAGAGAAATAGACAAGTTGAGAGAGAAATATAAAGAGAAACAGTCTGAAAAAAGCAAGACGAAAAGGTAGGCAAAGCAAAGAAAGCTCTACAGATCCCAGTGCTATTCATCATCTGGCACCCAAGTTATTGAGGCAGTTGGATCCAGCTGCAACTAAGATCCAAACTCCCTATTCAAAACCTTCCTTTTCTCTGGGACCAAGCAGCCCCAGGTTTCATTCCCCGATACTTCAAAAGTTACCATCAAGACCTAGTAAAATAATAAAATGGACAGCAGGCCTGACTCATAGAGTGTTTATTTGTCACAAAGTAAAACAATAAAAATTAGCTCTTTTGTCTAGTAAATTATAGACTTCTTCAGATGAATTCAACACTAAATGACTTAATTAAATAGGTTCCCTGTTTAACCACGTGATTCTAATGTTGTTGTTGTGTCTTTTGGCTTTTCCCAGTTAAGGGTCACCACAGCGGAACTCCGGTCCGCTAATGATTGGTAGTTGATTTTTACATGCAGAGTTACCAGCCCTGACGCACAACCTTCAATGAAGGTACGCCCATTCACGCAAGTCTCCACACAGGAGACGCTCTAGCTGAGAATCAAACCGGACAGCGTCTTACTGTGAGGCAACAACGCTACCGCAGCACCACCACCGTGGATAACCACGTGATTCTAATAATTACCTATAAAGCCATAGCATATGAATTGAAGAATAAAAGATAGAAATGTAAAAAATTGTACTATAACATCACATACAAGTACTATTATTCATGTAAACTGATATGAATATTAAAATAAAACATTACACTTCCACTACCTATCAAATGCCCTCATTTTGAGTATACTACTAATACTAATAATATCATTAAGTCCGGGAAATACTGAATCATTGAGGTAAAGCTGCCACTACAATTCTCTTTGTTCAAGTTTTATTGGCCAGCGGCCACCTCTTGGGCTGTATACAACCTATTCTAGGATAGACTGTACTCTTTTGTTATTCTACCATCAAAACCTCCAACTGTGGCTTCATCATTGAGGTCCTGTCAATCCACCAGAAGCCTAACTGAAACAGATGTCTACCATATGATGAGGAAGTTTCTGTGCACACAGATTCAGCTGGGAGTCCTTCTCCCTCCATCCCTGAGGACAGAATTGGGATCAAGCCAATCAACACTGTCCATACTTCTGCCTATGCCATCTCCCTTTCTGGAGCCAATACATTTGGGTCTGAACCACTCTGCACTACTAGATTCAGATCCAATAACCTTGGAGACTTTGGCTTTATCTTCTTCCCTCACTTTCTCAACAGTGTTGCTTTTGTGTTGAGTAGAGTCCTGGAACCAGAGTGTTGGAGTCAGGGCCCAAATAGTATACTTGACTTCAAAGTTTTTGGTGCCATCCCTACCCCTCGGTGCTTCAGCTCTAGATAGTTTGGCTCTGAGGACCTCAGAGTTATCTACTTTTGGAGATGAGAAGGGTATCAATTCTGTTATTATGGGTGGTTCTTCCTCGACTCCACTGGTCGAGTCAGCTTTTAAGGTTGTCGAGAGGGCTTTGGCTGGACTAAGAAGACTGGCATGTGCACAGAGTTTGGATCCATCCTGACTCCTGATGGAGCCTGTAACTCCCTCCTGCCATTCGGGTTGACAGGGACAGACAGACCCAGTCAGCTTTGAGACTGCTTGACCTTCAAGATCTATGTCTGACACCAAGGTGTCTCCTTCAAAAGCCCCAAGGCAAAATTCTCCAGAAAAGGGCATGCTGAAGCATATAGACTCGTCTCCTGAGACTGTCACCAAGGATACTCCCTGAGATGACAGAGGAGGTTCCCAAAGATCCACCCCCTAAAGGCCTTTCATCTGGGGACATTCTGGAATTCATGAAACAGAGAGGGGATGAGCCACAGAAGCTCCTTATTCTGATGAGTTGGTGTTCTCTCAAACTTTTGGGTGTGGCCCTTCATCATCCTGGGTGGTCCCACCTCCTTGCACCTTAATAGAGCTTATCACTCAGAAGGCTTGGAAGGAACTTGATGTGGCACAGCCTATCCCAAAAAAGGCAGACAATTTTAATTGCCTCTAAAGGCAGGAAATATTGGTCCAAGAATCCCCCAATAGATGCTATGGTGGTAGCAGCAGCCATAAAAAAGGAACTGTTGAAAGAAAGTTTATCTGTCCATCCTCTGAACAGGCAGTCAAGGGTGTTGGACAGACTGGTGAAATGAATATATGCTTCAGTGTCTTTTTCACTCAAAGCACTGAACTATCTGTACACCTAATACATTTCAGGTGAGACTTGGTAAAGTAGCTTTCTAAGTCTCAAGAAAAACAAAACTGAATGAAGAAGCAGACCATTTATTAGTTGTAAGGTAATAAAAAATGAATGAACAAGAATAAAATCCAGTAAGCGCTTTCACATTCAAGTAGAATGCTTCATCAGACTGTTAACTGCTAAAACCATTAATTATCTTTAAATACCAAGTCGTTTCATTGTCAAACCAATCATATTGCAACCTCATGAATATTAAGTAAACAAAACCATACTGTGATAATGTCTTTCGTTTGTCCCATATTCATAGTTTACAGAATCTTTCAATTATGTGAAATATATGGATACAGACACATAAATTGTGTATCAATATTTGAATATTCAAATATCGATACACAATTTATGTGTCTGTATCCATATATTTCACATAATAAATGGTCAGCTTCTTATGGTTGTGTCTGGCTACCTCATTCAGTTTTGTTTTTCTTGAGACTTACCAATATCTGCTGCAGTTGAGGAGCTTCAACCTTGACTGAGGATTTTGTCCAAGGTAGCTTTCGAAGTCTCTTTTGGGTAGCTTACCTATGGATGTCCAGAAGATGGTGGATGCCCAAATGTCTACTCTACAATTTTCCACTAATGTGACCATGAGACTGTTATCTAATGCAACTGATGGTACATCAAGGGCAGCTGGCACAGGTATTACCATGCAATGCCATGCCTGGATGCGGTTATGTGATTTTGCAAAAAGCTTTAAGACATCCTTTATAAATGCCCCCTATAACGTTTTTCTTGTTTGGCCCAAATGTTAAAGAAACAGTTAACAGAAGCATACAGGATGGAAAAACATTGTCTACCATAGGAATCTGTTTTTCTGCTCCTCAGAGATCCTTTTCCAGGAATCAGAGAGGAGGTAGAAAAATACGATTCAAAAAGTCCCAAGGTTTTCACTAGGACACTCCTGCGGACAGACCTCCCTGAGGCAGAGGCATAGGCAATCTGATTGGATATCATCCAAGGCAGAGGTGGACTGCAAAATCAAGGTTTCCATGGATCTTTCACTGAGAAACCTTATCAGTGTCCCTGAACTGCTACAATCTGGAGGCAGTCAGGGGATGCTTCTCTTTAAACCCTTTAGCCTGGCAAACCATAACTTTCAATTCTTGGAAATTACCACAAGAGGTTATGCAATACCCTTTTTTGGATCCCACCCAAAAAAAGACTAATGATTCCTGATACTCCACCATTCAGTTGGAATCTGCAGCAAAAGAGGTATCAAAATTGCTAAACAAGAGAGTCATCTGACTGGTACCCCCAGATCAATTAGGATTCAGAGTCTATTCTTTTTAGTTCCAAAAAAGACAGGGGAGCTCAGACCAATACTGTATCTCAGCAATCTAAAGTAATATGTCAAACAGACAAAATTCTGGATGGTCATGGTGCAGTCCATTCTACCTCTATCAAGGAAGGACAATTTGATGTGAAATACCAATCTCTAGGCTGCCTACTATCATATTAAGATACAGAAGCAATCCAGGAGATTTCTCCACTTCTAGCTGGGAGTCAATCACTATCAATTTAGGATGCTGCCATTTGGTCTCACCATAAGCTCCCCAGTGTTTACCAAAATAATGACAATCATAAAAGCTTATCTCCATCTAGAAGGTATCCTGGTCTTCCCGTATTTAGACAACTGGCTTCTAACTGCTACCTCCAAGGATCTACTATTAATGCACCAGTCATTCCTTCTATCTCTGGCAATTCACTTTGGAATATCAATCAATTACAACAAAGGCAAACTACCTCCTTCTCAGAACATAGAATTTATAGTTTGCCGAATATGCACTGTCTGATAAATTACAGAACTTTTCCTTGCAACAGTCAACTTGTTGACGCCCTTCAAGTATTGCAGCACCCTCAATCACAAACAAGACTCATTCTACAACTCTTGGGACTGATGGCCTCTTCCGTTACTCTGAATCTTTTGTCCAGATATCACATGAGAGTCCTGCGTGATGTTAACAGTACAAGGGTCACAGAAATTTCACCTGCTTCACAACAGAATTTGTCTTATACAGGTATGCTTCCCCACTAGGGTGGAGGTGGGACATTACAAAGCAAAGACAGTTTAAAGGATGTGGTCACCAACAGATACCAACTTTGTATTAACATCTTGCAGTTGAGAGTGGTTCACCTAACATTATAGGCTTTTCAGGACTGTCAACCCAGGGATGTGATCTCCATCCACTCAGACAACATGTCAATGGTCTGGTACATCAATAAACAAGATGGAACATGTTCATACCATCTTTGCCAAGAAGCCATGCAAGTTTGACAGTGGGTGATGTCTTCACACCACTTTGTAGTAGAAACACACAGCCCTGGGACATCCAATATACTAACACCAACTTGAATGTAGAAATCAAGAAATAAAAAGCAACAACCACAATGGCAAAACCTCTGCAATAAAACACTTTATTTGTTAAGCACTTTCCTCCTTACTGGACATCATCAGAGCTAACATAAAATGAAAGACAATACGTTTAAAAACCTATTCATTTGTATTATAACCAGTTAGATGCTTTCATGAATTAACTATCATTTGTTGGTTTGTACCTACTGTTCAAACCCACCTCCTACAATCTGTTACATATTCTTTGCAACACTTTTAATGTTTAAAGTGTCATTCAAACCAGAAAACATAATAGAATTCAACATTAACTGCCAATGCAGTCCTTTTTCCTCTATCACATTTTTTCAGGGACCACCCCTTGGATCACGTTTAATTTTTTCAAGAGCCAAGAATTTACATTTTGTAAACTTTTTACAAGACTATGAACAGATCTTTCCTTAATGTTATCCTTGCTAGCCAGACCATCCAGCTAGCAAGGATGGCATCGAGGGAAGATTTATTCATCCAAGAATGAAACCCCTGATAGAACTAATCGGTTGTCATGGAACTGAATAGATTTTTAAACTTATTGTCTTTCATTTTATGTTAGTTCTGATGAAGTCCAGTAAGGACGAAAGTGCTTAACAAATAAAGTATTTTATTGCAGAGATTTTGCCACTGTGGTGGTTACTTTTATGTGCAATATAATAGAGGACACGTTGAGCAGAATTAAACTATTGCCTCACAAGTGGTCTCACAACAAACAGTGGCAACGGACATTTTCAGCTGCTGGGGCCAACTTTGATGTGAATTTTTGCTTCATAACTCAACAACAACAAATGCAGCGGTTACTTTACCCCATCCCTCTACAGGGCAGTCACCGAGAGATGCTCTAGTCCATTTTTGGCCCCCAGGTCTCTTTTTCACTTTCCAGCAATTCTCATCAGTAAGTTCATTTAGAAAGCCATGGAATGCAAGACAAGAGTAATCTTCATTGCCCCCTTTTGGCCTCAGCAGGTATGGTTTCCCATTTACTTTGGCCTCATCTTCTGCACCCACCATGGGTTCTGGATCCCACCCCAGATCTCCTTAGTCATTGGTCCAGGATGCTTCTACCAGCTCTCCAGTCCCTATTATTTTCCAATTTTAATATTTGCTAGAAATGCCATGCTTTCTGTCCTCGTTGGCCATATTATCTTTTTTTTTTCAAAATAAATCAACTAAAAAGACTTACAAAAGTAAATGGAAATGTTTTTCTGCACAGGCATCTTCAAAGTGAGACCCCTTTACTAGCAATTCTGGGTTTCCTTTCTGAACTTTTTATGGGAGACTCTAGCTACTCTTCAGTTAAAGTGTAGATGGCTGTTATTTCAATTTTTTACATAGGACATAATGATTCCTCTACTGCATCTCTTAAGGTTACCAAGGCCTTTCTTAGTGGAACCTTTTTATTAAGACCTCCAGTTTGTGATCCTGTCCCTTCTTGGGAAGTTACAATTTTATTTCTGTCTTTGACCCAAAAAAACCCTTTGAACCTGCAGCTTCATCAGATCTGAAGTTTATTTCTTGGAAATTACCTTTTTGGCTGCCATTACATCAGCAAAACATATGCTGGAATTGCAAGCAATTTCATACAAATCACCTTTCCTTATTTTTCATAAGGACAGGGTTATACTGACGACAAACCATCCTTCCTTCCCAAAGTGGCTTCAGAATCTAACCTGAACCAACAAGTAGATTTGCCATTATTCTTTCCAAACTTTGCTAACAAAGGAGAATATGCCCTGTACATCTTAGACATTCATAGACAACACTGTATTATGGACCTCAAAAAGTCAGACCAGTTGTTTGTATCCTTTTCCATGACAAAGTATGGACAACGTGTCTGAAGTTACACTTTCAAAATGGCTAGCAGATTACATTTTCTTTGTTTGTAAGTCAAAAGGGCTGTCCTTACATGTTAAACCAAAGGCTTGCTCTACCAGAGCCATGTCAATTTCTACTACATTTGCAAAAAGAGTACCGGTCAGTGATATATGTACTGCAGTGACGTGGTCCACAAGTCATACGTTTGTGTCTCATTATAAGTTACAAGTGCAGTCAAGGACTTGTGCATCCTTTGGCTCTGCCATACTCAGGAATATCCTTTCCTGAGTCTACTAAGGTCCTAGGTAGCTGGAGAATCTCTCCCGCATATTGAATCAGATGAAAACAGACAACATCAGATACAAACGTTATATGCTTACCATTATGATAGATCAGTGTTGTTTTATTTTCAACTGGTTCAGCTCCCCTCCCTCCTTCCCCTTCCAAATTGGCATTTCCCTCGTCTGGGGATCGATCAGACATTGTTTGGACCTTGTCTGTCTCTTGTTCCACTTTCCTCTGCAGTGGATATCTTTCAAACTTCCCTCCTTTTTCCTTTCCCTCGTACATTATTAGCTAAAAACAAATTAGACCCAAAATCAAACATCCAAATTACCATCCTGTTACACCACCAAAATCAAGACGAATTGTAGAACTTTCTAATTAAGACTATCAGGGGGTAGAAAATACAAATAATTAGAGCTGCCTTACTGGCTAGGGCAGTAGTTGGCACAATCGTGTCTCAGTCCTGTTGGATGAGCTGGATGTGGTTTTACCTTCTGTGGGGTTTCAATTTGGTGTCATGCCCCTTGGTCCTTGTTCCTTTTTGCTGTGTATTTACTTCCTTGTGCTGCTGCTGTTAGACATGGATACAAAAGGCTATAAATAAAAAATATAAAAATAGTCTGGAGTCATCATTTTTAGTCCTTGTCGATCCTTTTATTAATTTCAGGCAGATGAATGCTTTCTGACAAAATAACAACCACAGTGGTATCTAATTTATAGAGCTAGAGGGTGGGTGTGTCAAAATATAATACTACACTTCTGGGTGTGCCTCAGTCGGGGGAGTACTGTGGGTGTTGCCACTTCTGAGTTAGTAATGCGGCCCTATGAGTAGAGAGATTTACTTTTGGCACCGAATTGTGATTTAAATGAAACAGAGCAAATGTCTCATTATAAAGAACATTTTGTATATATAAAAACAATTAGTACAAATTTAGAAATAACACTCTCACATTTTTCGGTGTGCTAACGTCGGTGCTGAAAGCTTTGGATCAAACCCCCCACCCAAACACACTAGGTTTGACTGCCTAAAGGGAGTTGTAGACTTTGCCTATTGCTAGGACCTGCTCTTTTCCTGCTGCTTCATTTGGATAGCAGCTAATTTTGCCAGGCCATGGTATTTGAAATAGTGCATTTTCTGATCCTCCCATCCGATTGTAAGCCTTTCTGGTACGCTGTGTTGCTGTCTTTCAGGTTTTAAACTTGTGAAGAGAGACTTCCCATCCTCTCTTCCTGAGATCACTTAGGATCTCAGACCAGATTTCCAAAGAGGTTATGACTAGCAAGCAGAGTACTGAGCATCTGTGGTTTTATGACAACAGTGAGTGTAAGCAATGTTAAACATCAGTCTCAATAATCAGGAACAAACCTCCCAACAATCTTCCAGGTCCCTCTGAAGTTATGCTTTAATACTTGTTCAAAGTGTTTCTTTAAGGACATCCTCAGAATTTGAATATGCTTACATTATAACTAGAGATGCTCAGACTCATGACAGAAGCCACATAGGTGTACCTTTTCTCTCTTAAGGTTCAAGATGCTTTTGGTGTTTTGCCAAAGGAAAGCTGCTTATTAAGTTGAACAATGCCGCAAACATGATGTACCACTACTACTGTAAAGGCTGCAGGTTACTGGGCCAGGAAGAAGAAACTTGTCAGGGTGGAGCAATAGCTGTGCAACCGATAAGCTATACTAGGAAACTTGCAAAGAGTTTTCCAAGCTGACTACAGTGTGACTACAGTTCAGGAGAAACGCCACTGTACAGGAATATATGTTCTGCAGACTTTCCAAAAAGGAAATCAAAGTTCAAACCCTCTGGCACAGGCACATAAACATGCTCTCATGGTCTTATCAAAACAGGAGGCAGAAGACAGTGTGCATGTCTGTGTATGTTGGGGGGATTTGGCAAGGGATCAGTCATCCCTGTCCTCAGATTCATGGTTCTCCACCTGACCAAAGGAATCCTGGGACTCAGGACAGACAAATCTTCTGTGATGCATAGCTCTCAACCTCTTACTACAAACAATCTGGACAAAACCAAAAATAATGGGGGACAAAGCCCCCAAAATAAGATACAAATTTTAAATATTGCTTTTATAAACTTAGAAAGTTGCTAGAATTAAAGGCCTTGTGTTACCATGTATTTTCTGAAGGATATGAAATCTGAAACTCAAATGACTGTCATTATTTAGTGAATTCAGTCCTCACTGATTTACCACAAAAATCCAGAAAATCACACATTTTATGAGGAAAAGACTGAAAATATGAGGCAAAGATCTGGACATTCTGCAAAAATCTGTACAGTTGAGAGGTATCATGCATCCAGAATAATAACCTAGATTATCAGTGTGCCCAGGAGATTGCAAAATACTTGACTGGAAAACCAGTTTATTTATAAGGTCAAACACAACTCTGAAGAGGTTGTGAACTCCAGTGTAGCCAGAAAAGAACCTAGAGAAAACCACAGGATATTTTGTTTACAAATAGACTTAACAGCTTCTATCTACTTCAGAGACACTCTGCCAGCTCTACAAAATGCCACCTGGAAAAAGCTACAGAAAACATTTTAGGGGCTTTTACAACTTAGACCTGATAAGCACACAGACTGTCTCCTGATACCAAGAACAAAGAGGGTTCACTGATAAAATGAGCTTAAGTAGTAGACTGAGCAATAGCCCTAAACAGCCAGGGAGAATACGAGGGAGCTACTCACTGAAACCTCTGTAGAGGATTTTGTCACCAAGCACACTTAAGGAACCTGTTCATTTGAGTCTTCCAACAGTTAAGTCACTTCTAGGCAGATGATTGCAGACAGACCTCTTCTCCTGGGTATCCTGCCTTCTTAGACTAGAGCCAGTGGTGCTGCTTTGAAGAATTATTGCAAGAATTACTCCCTTGCTGAAAATGATGAAAAGTTGTCCTCCTAGAGATATTTTTCATTGTTTCTGCCTGATGAAAAGAGGCCACAGATGAAACCTTCAAAAGCTTTTGTAGCTCTAGCTCTCCTATAAAATGCAGTAGCACAAAAGGATGTGTACACCACATGACCACATGACTGTTTCACAACTAAAGCTCAAAAACATGTTTGCGGTCATAGCTGCTTTTATAAAACAGTAGGGAATGCCATTACGAAGGCTTCACAGAGAAGAATATTGAAAAATGTGAACACTTAGGTAAATAAATTCTTCTTCTCCTTTCGGCTTTTCCCGGTTAGGGGTCGCCACAGTGGATCACCTGTCTGCTCATGATTGGCAGTGGAGTTTTACGGCATCGAGTTGCCAACCTGGCGCCCAACTTTCCACAGAAGGCACACACATGCACGCACTCAAGCATACGGCTAATTTAGAGTGTCCAAACCACCTACAGCATGTCTTTGGGATGTGGGAGGAAACCGGAGCACACGGAGGAAACCCTCATGACCACAGGGAGGACATGCAGACTTCGCACAGAAGGCACCCCAGCCAAGGATCGAACCAGAAAGCCTCTTGCTGTGAGGCAGCAACACTAACCACTGCACCACTGCGGCCGCCCAACACTTAGTTAAATAAATATAGTTAATTCATTCAAGCTAATTGAACAAAAATGACATTGAAACTGTTGAAAATTCCCCACTAATCTGAATCTGTTAGCAAAGATACAGTGGTCCTGACAGGTCACCCATTGCTGAGTAGTGGGCCAGTATCTGAGGGGTGGGCAGGGATGGTAGATTTAACAATGACTGATAGAGTTTTTGGAAGGGTTCAAATACAGGAAATTCTCCAGGGTGGAGGCCAGCAGCCTATAAAGAACACCAAGCAAAAGCAGCATAATTAGTAATGTGGACACACCACAAGAAGGATAGCACTGCAAGTGTCACACCATCCACATGCAGGATAGTCTGGGGACAATTCAGCAACAAAAAAGAAAACTCAAGCTATGTAGAGATGACAGCCAGTACCCAAGTCTGGTCTCCTACTGCACACGCATGAAATAAGGCATTAGAAGGTGTCTCACATAAAACGAGGAGACATCTTTATGGGGTGGGGGTGTGATGAGATGCTAACGTTAAGTAGGTAGGGGGAACAGAACGCCGAACGGCACTTGCAACGCTGCTTCTGCATCGGACCATGCGGCAAAAAAGACTGAGGATATGACGTCGGGCATGCGCATATGTACCCTGACGTCCTGATGTCAGTCTTATGCGCCTTGACCGACGTCAGCCTAATACTTTGATATTCGGGCCGACCGAGGACAGCGGACTACCCAAGTGTAAGGACTGCAGCAATGTGAGATGAAGAACATCAGATCAGTTAATGGATTGTAGAAAAAGTTAATGGTAAGGCTGATAAGGGTAAAAAAAATGCCCAAGAACAATTATTTTTGAAAAGTAACTTTGCAGATAATAAGTGCTAATCCCTGAGGCTCCAATAGCAGAATAATTTTTTTCTTACATTAATTTCATTGAATTGCACTTCTTAACGCTTATAGTTGTGCTATACTGCTAATCTACTACATTCTGCGCTGTTATAGAACTTATTTGTACTGTTTCAATGCATTTTTGTACTGTTTTATAGTGTTTTAACTGTATTTTCATTGCTAGTGTTCCATTACTGTAACTGCATTTTTATTGAATTACTTAACTGTAAACTGCTTTTTCATACTGAGAGTTGTACTTTCTGTTTGTGCATGCTCTATCTGTGCTTTTCTATGCATTTCTTGTGCGGTTTCTGTGTTCTAGTCAGGTAGCATAGTCAGGACAGAGGCCTGCTGTTATACAAGCCTGGTTGTTTTGCTTGTTTGAGTTTCCTTTGTTTCTGGCAGCTATCTTCTGCTGGTAGTGTCTTGCCTTCACTGTTAGTGAGAGTAACAGGGTTGCCTGACCTTCTCTAACATGAGTAATTGGTTGAAAGAGCTAGGTCTAGCAGGAATGGGTAGCAATTCGAGCTTCTAGAGTCTTCCATCTTTTCTGGTATTTAAAACCAGTGTCTGCAGGGGGCTGTGCTTGTTTTTACCAGGCTGAGGAGTGGTGATTCATCACTGTGACAAAACAGAAAATCCCTGAGGCTCCAATAGCAGAATATTTTTTTTCTTACATTTATTTAATTGAATTGCACTTCTTACCACTTATAGTTGTGCTATACAGCTAATCTACTACATTTTGCACTGTTATAAAGCTTTTTTTACTGTTTCACTGCATTGTTGTATTGTTTTATAATGTTTTAACTGTATTTTCATTGCTAGATAGTGTTCCATTACTGTAACTGAATTTTTATTGAATTATTTAATTGTAAGCTGCTTAGAGGCCTGCTGTTATCCAGGCCTGGCTGTTTTGCTTGTTTGAGTTTCTGGCAGCCATCTTCTGCTGGTAGTGTTTTGTATTTGCTGTTAGTGAGAGTAACAGGGTTGCCTGACCTTCTCTAGCATGAGTGATTGGTTGAAAGAGCAGGAGCTAGCAGGATTTGGTAGTAATTTGAGTTTCTAGATTCTTCCATCTTTTCTGGTATTTATACCCTTTGTTTGCAGGGTGCTGCATTTGTTTGCTTGTTGCACACTGCCTCTGCATTGTTTTAACCCATTGCGAGGTATCTCAGTTGCATTTTTCCCTTAACAGCACTCCTGTGTAACTGATTCCCTCCCTTGCAACTGCTGTAATTTTATCCAGCCCTACTCACACCTATAGGTACTCTATTCTGATGGTACCCACTCTACTATACTTTCAGACCCCAAGCAGAGGGCTACAAAGCCAAAGGAAGCAGAGTTTCAATATTTATCAAAGAAATACATACCTCCAGGCTGGTCAAACAGTAAGACACACAGGAGACACTCCAGGTGCAGTTAACTATTGACAAAACACCTATTCAGATAGCTACAGACCCCTAACCATGACTCAGGAGGCCCACTCTTCCTATCTGCACTTACTTGAATTCATCAAGATTCAACCCTCTACCCTGATCCTGGGTGACTTTAACTACCCAACCATAGAGTGGAAGACCTATTCTAGTTCAAACACGAACACCCAGAGATTCCTTGACTTCATCAATGCCAGTGCATTGGATCAGCATGTCAACACTTCCACATGAGGTGAAAATATCCTGAACCTAGTACTAACATACGTAGCCACTGTAGCACCCCTACAGTGTCATCCTCCTTGGTAAGATCTGACCATAAAGCAATCACTTTCGAAGTCACCATTTCCCCTGACCCCCCCCCCCCCCACCACCACCACCAGGGTCAAGCAAAAAAACTTTTCTAAAGCTGACTACAAATCATCTTCCTCAAGGAAGAGTAAATCTGTCTGGTGGACAGCAGTAATAATAATAATTATAAAAGAAAAGAATTGCTATCCTGGACCAAGAAGGTGTAGGTGCCAAGTTGGAAGCAATATCTCCTTTGTCTGAAAAAATAAATAAGGTCAGTGGTGAGATCCTCTAAGGCTAACTTCGAATCCAAATTGCCACATCCACTAAGGACAATCACAAGACCTTCTCCGCATACAGCTGCAATCTCAAAGGTAACTTCCAAATCTGCTCTGAATTGGTGGTCAAGAATACCACATACACAAACGCCATAGATATAGCCAACCTGCTGGCAGACAAGTTCAGTGAAAACTTCACCCCCCCATCCTCCCATCAGTAAACCGGGACATCCCCAGCATCTGCTCCCCTCCCCTCATCACCAGGGAACAGGTTATTAATGCCCTCTCAAAGGCAAAAAAATACAGCCTCCATGGGACTCGACAACATCCCTGGCTGTGTCCTACATGAACTCAGGCAAGAGCTCTCACCACCACTAGGCACCCTGTTCAACTAAAGCCTGTGCACCAGCTTTGTCCCAGCAGAAGGAAGGACAGCCACCATCATCCCTCTGCACAAAGATGGAGCATCCACTGACCCAGGAAATTATAGGCCAATCAGCCTAACTAGCCTGATCTGCAAGGCCATGAAATGCATTATCATGGACCTTATAAACAAGGACATTGGCAACGTTCAAATGCTTGATCCCACACAGTTTGGTTTTGTCAAAGGGAGATCATACCTGTTAAACTTGGTCACCTTCTTTGAAACAGTCACCAAAGCCATGGATGATGGCAAGACAGTACACACCACCTACCTTGACCTAGCCAAGAAGTTTGACACTATGCCCCACTTGGGCATAATAGATAAACTCTCTCAGCTAGGCATCATCCCATATGTTGCCAGATGGGTAGCTAACTGACTAACTGATAGAACCCACTCAATCAAAATAGGGGAAGCCACCTCTAGTAGTAGACCCATATCAAGTGGCATACCCCAAGGATCAGTCTTGGGGCCTCTACTGTTTGGGATATACTTTTCTGAGGTGCAAGCCAAAACCAGTGGTCTGTGGTTGACCAAGTTTGCAGATGACTGCAAACTGGGCACTGGCATAAATTCCCTTAGTGATGTGAACATCCTGCAAGAGGGCCTTAACTAAACTAATGACTGGTGCCAGAAGCATGGCCTCAAATTGAATGCCAAGAAATGCATCATTATCCCCTTTGGGGAAAATGATGTCCTCACTAATTATCATAGTAATAACAATGTACTAAGCACGCAATCAGTCAGTAGTGAAGAACTTGGGCACCCAGGTTGATAGCAACCTGACTTTTGATCACGATGTTGCCTCTGTTGTATGGAAGGCTTTCTACATGGCCCACCTAATAAGTAAGGGTATTTCATCCAGGAACAAGGAGGTCATAACATTGCTGTACTCCTCCCTTATCAGACCCATTATTGAGTACAGTGTCCCCTTCAGCATGTACCTTACCAAGCACATGCAGCAGTTGGACAGACCACAGAGGTTCCTAACCAGGAAAACTCAGGGTCTCAAAAACCTATCCTATACAGATAGGCTAAAAGACCTGTCACTCTACTCAGTCTTGTACAGACTGCTCAGGGGTGATCTGTGTCTGGGATACAAGGCCGTCTCAAACTCAGTCTTGATGGAGTTGCTGCATATCTGTAAGTCAAACTCTACTCGTGCAACCCACATGCAAGGTCTCAACCTGGTCTGTGACATTAATAGAACTTGTTTGCAGGATAGATTTGTCTCCCAACGACTCCCCCATCTGTGGAATAGACTTCCTCTACATGTCAAGCAGAGTACCTCACTAGCCCTCTTTAAGAGGAACCTGGACGACTGGATGGGAAAAAGAAAAAATATACCCCTGAGATCCCACCTGTGTCCCTGCTGGATATGGAAAACAGATGCTGACTTTGTGGGAACATGGGTGAAATTCTTAGCTAGGGTTATAAGGGCTTCTGGGCCAATGGCCTAGTATCATCCTATGAACCTATAAGAAAACATAGAAATTCTGAAGAATTATAAGAAGACCTCTGGTCTATAATAAAAGTAAAGAAAAGAAATGTCAGTAAAGGTCTGCCTCTTGTTCAGCCATGAAATCTTCTTATGAACACGGATTCTATATCAAGAAAGAGATTATTATCCCAAAGTTCAAAGAGGGTCTTTTATTCAGACAGTGGTATTAAAGTAGGTGGCCCAACTCAATGACAGTGAGGAAAAAGTTACTATGCATAAAGATGCCCTCTGACTGAAACATTGCAACTGGCCTGCAATGCAAAATTATTCAACGTATAAGACTCTAAAAACATGGATAAAAAAGAAAAGAAATTATTCTTCAAAAAAGAATCATGTGCTCTGTGGAACAAGAGTTCAAGTGATTGCCATTTTTTGTTAGAGTTGCGTTGTTGTTCATCTCATTCATTTGTATGATGAATAACCACATACCATGTAAATCATGTCCCCAGTACTATTACTATTTACTACAGCAAAATTATTCACACGAGAAGTTAAACAGAGGTCCCATCTGCTTGTGTTAGTAGCTCAGGTGGGTGTAAAAAAATCCCACAGCACTTATTAAAAAGTGAAGAGAAAGTTATTTGATGTTCTGGCCAAATTTACCCTAGTAGTATAAATACCACCTCGGTCTCCCCTTAAAAAAGGCCACTTGCCCAACCTAGATAACAATGATAAATAAAGGAAGAAGTAAACAACAATCTCATAATGAAGTGTGTAGGAGAAACTTGAACACTTTTATGCTTCTTTTCGCCCTTCCTGTTAAAAACAGAAAAGGTTTTGTTATGTGTAATAGTAAGATAATCACAGCACTAAAATATTTTAACAGGCAACCACTGAGTACTACAAGTAAACTTACGGATCAAACCTCTGATGTTTCTTCTCTTGAAAACCGGAAACATAGATGAAGTTATAGAATGGTGCTGAAACACAAATGCACATGAGTATTGTTACTGAAATGCTTATGCAAAAACAGAGGTAAAGTAGAAAATATGAATACCTTATCTAGACTGTTTTCTTACTCTGTAGTACAACTGAATTATGATACAGGCAGTATCTGTTATTATCTTTTCCATAAAGATTGCAAATACTAGTCATACCTATTATCTACTAGTTTATGAATCCAGTACTGCAGTTTTTTTTAAACAAGTTATAAATGATTTACCTCATACAATCAAGCATATTCACTATATATATATATATATATATATATATATATATATATATGTAGGTGGTTCGGTCGAACCAACTTCAGTCGTAGTCCGGAGGCCGAATGGCGACAATGTCAAACCTGACATTGTCAAAGTACGAATCTTGCCCCTATCTCGACCCATGTTAAAGCTCATTTCCAGGTCCAAAGAAGTGGGAAGCAAGTCCAACCAATGGCTTCAACAGAGATACTATTTATTCGACAAAGAACAGAGAATAAAACATATGCAGTTTCGCAGTGTGTCCTACTGCTTCCTCAGAAGTATACATATTTGAAATGGAGCTTCCACTTACATACTGTTACTATCAGTCACTAATTGAAAGCACCTGCTCCATGCATTCTCTTCTTAAAGTCATATACTGCATGATCAAAAACAGCATGTTGAATCCCATGTATTCTGATAAAAATACATCTAATGTACTTAAAGCATACAAACTTAGTGTTGACAAAAGGAGTGAATACAAACAGTTATGTCTTAATATAAAAGACATAAAGAGATACAACATAGGATCATAGGAGGTTTCAAAACAATGTACTGATTAACTATATTTCATTGCTATCTAGTGCAATTCATTACTGTTTAACTGCATTTTATTACATTTCGTTGCTGTTTAACTGTATTTTTTCATATTGTGAATTCTATTCTTTTGACTATAAGTGATTGATCTGTGCTTCATTGTGAGTTTTTTCTTGCTGAGTTCTTAACCGTAAAATTGAGTAACATAGTCTAGATACAGGTCTGCATCATCCAGAGCTTTAGCTGCATGGTTTTAACCCTTTTTGAGGTATTCCAGCTACAAGTTTTCCCTTACTAGCACTTGTGTTATCATCTAGTAGTACTACTCGTAGACCTTCCTCCCTTTACCCTCTTTGCTTTTTCAGTTTCTGACAAATATGGATGGACAATTTCCTACATTTTCTCCTGCCAGTCTGGTCAATATGGGCATCCTGAGACAGTGTAGCAACTGCCTCATGTACATGGACAACCCTCTACTACTACCACCTAGGAACACAATATGTGAGAGATGCAAATACATCAAGCATCTAGTGTTATCACTCTCTCCCCTACAAATCAGTATATCTGGCACTGAGATGGTTGGCAACACAAACACCACACCTCAAACACCACCCACACCTACACAACACTCTCCCACATATGCGGAGGCCCTCAACAAAAGCATACCCAAACAAAAGGGACCTCGAGGCATAAACACATGCAAACTCCACTGCCCACCACACCACACATAGTCCACACACCTGTGTCTCACAGCCACTAAGGTCTAAACATAAACCCAACATATTAGTTATAGGAGACTCCATTGTGAGACACACATATGTGCCATTCACCAGGCTGGATAAGGAGAAAGTCACGTTTAGTTGTTTGTCAGGTGCAAGAATCCACCATATCACCAATGCACTCAAGTTTCTCAACAGGTACTGTTATGACTTTGTCATAGTCCAAGTTGGACTGAATGACTTGAGACGTACCTCCCTGGACTTTATGAAGAGAGACATGATCAAGCTTGCTGAGTATGTGTCCCAGGCAGGTATGTCCCTTGCCTTAAGCAGCATTCTACCGTCACCGAGAATGATGCCTCAGTACAAACAGAAAATTATTGACTTTAACAACTGGCTTAGTTTCTGGTGTCATTTAAAGGGGATCCAGTACCTGACAGTCTATGATGACATGATTGACAAGCCACAATGCTTTGCCAGAGATGGCCTACATCTGTCTCCCTTGGGCTTCAGGCTCCTGCAAAGGCTCTTGCCTCCCCCCATAATGCCTTTTTCAGGAATGCCATGAGGTCAAAACTACCAACATGAAACTTTCATCTAAACATAAATTAAAGGTCATACTGATAAACGCTAGGAATCTAGACATGAAATTGCACTCATTGCAAACATTCTTAACCCTGGAAGAAGCTGACATTTGTACAGTCACAGAAACCTGGTTCAAAGCTGTGGTGGCAACCCCAGCCATACCAGGTTACTCATCCTATCATTTATTCAGACCCCAAGCCGTGGGCAGCAAAACAAAAGGAGGTGGAGTTGCAATATATATAAAAGACATACACACCTCTAGGCTGGTCAAACAGTATGATGCACAGGAAATACTCCAGGTGCAGTTAACAACCAACAAGACCCCTATTCAAACCATAGCTCGCTACAAGCCTCCAAATCTGACTCAAGATGCCCGATCCACCTATCTGGACCTCTTCGCATCTATCAAGATTCAACCCTTTACCCAGATCCTGGGCGACTTTAACTATCCAAACAGATTGGAAGAAATACTCATGTCAAAACACAAATGCCCAGAGATTCCTTGATTTCGTCAATGCAAATGCCTTGGACCAGTTGGTTGACACCCCCTCAAGAGGTGAAAATATTTTGGACTTGGTATTAACCAACATGAATAACCACTGCAGCATCCCTACAGTGTCATCATCCCTGGTAAGATCCGACCACAAAGCAGTCGTTTCGAAGTTACCATCTCCCCCAACCCCCCCTCCCCCACTAGGGTCAAACAAAAAACTTCTCCAAAGCTGATTACAACCTCCTGAGGGAAGCTATAAACACCTTCCCAGCCCCCTCTCCTTCCACAGAAACATACACTAAAGTACAATATGAGCATTTATAAAGCTGCATGGAATCAGGAATACCAGACAGGACAAAAATCATCCTCCACAAGGAAGAGTAAACCTGTCTGGTGGACATCTACAATAAATAAATTCTATAATAAAAGGAAAAAAATTGCTGTCCAGGACAAAGAAGGAGCAGGTGTCTAATTGGAAGCAATCTCTCCTTAGCCTGAACAAGCAAATAAGAGCACTGGTGAAATCCTCCATGTGAAGCCCCTGCACTGGCCCAGTAATCAAGGAGCCTCAATCCTCACCACTAGCACTAGTGAGGGATGTACACATTGGGAGGATGACAAGTATACACACAGTAAAGTACAACTTCCCTTAAGAGCACACAGATATCACAGTCAGTCTGGGGCTGGTTTCTCCCTCTCTCTCTCTCCAGAACTCCATTAAGACTCCCCATTGGCACAGCTACAGGGTTGAGATCTCAGCCGAGTGCTCAAGCCCAATCCTCCAGCACCCTCTCTATCCAACCAGTGCTTGGTGTCCCTACCCAAGTAGCTGAAACACACACACACACACACACACACACACACACACACACACACACACACACACACACACACACACACACACACACACACACACACTTTGAGATTTGATTTATATACAATCACACAGACACTCCTGGGGAAGGCTGGCACAGGTTTACTAGCTATGCCCCCTTATAAGGTAGTACCAGCTGCCACCAACCACTACTTATTAGCTACTATAAGGCCATTACAAAGGGTGACCAATTCTACTGTGTAATGCTACTATTACCCAAATGGTAAGTGTGACCAAGACTTTTACGGTTATTTAGGAGTGGCCTATACAGTGTCACCAAATACATGTGCAAGTACTCCAAGAGCTTAAATATCACTTAACAAACTGGCCACAAGTAAAAGGTTTAAATATATTTAATAATAAATAATCAAAGCACAAGACAATATACTCAATAACTCAACACAGTAACAACAGAGTTCAGAAACACAGGAAATATTTTAAAACAACATTGCAGTCTAACATAAATACAGAAAACATCTAAACTAATCTTACTAGATTCCTATCTCTAAGACAGATTACTGTAATCTAGTACTTATTATTAGCAAGGCAGAAGTGCTGATGAGAGGATGTTGTCAGATCCAAAGACAAATACAAAATGCACAAACTTTCTCTGAGAGATAGCTCTTAAATTAATAACAAATTACTGCTGGGTAAACTGGATGATATCACTATTTGACACCTGTCTTAGAAAGGACTTCTAGCTGTAGACATTCTGTCTCCCTTAGTGAAAACACAATCGTAAAACAATTTACTTATTTTCTTACAACTTGTAAGTTAACTCTGTTCTTTTCCAGTAGGTACACTGTGGTTACATTCCTAAAGTTCAGTGCAGAGTATACAGTTCAACAGACACTTCTGCACCAGTAGTTTAATATACACATAGCATTTACTTCTCTTACATTTGTAAGACAAGCATACAAATCATATTAATATTCACAAATGACATAAAATTATTTCCAAAATAATAGCTAGCTAGGCTGGCAGCCTCACAATTCTACCCCCCCCCCCCCCATGAAAACTCAAGCTAGTTTTTCAAGTGACCCTTGAGAAACATTGCTTGAGAGGGTTGAGCCTATCTGGGAATACCTTACCGCATTCCTGTCTTGAGAGCCTATCTGAGCTGACACTGCTAACCCCACTGCAGTGCTGCACTGTCATATTATATGCTTGCAACCCTAGGCTCCACCTTAGTAACTTGGCATTTTGCTGGCTGGCTCAATGTAGCCATGTTAAGGGATTGTGGTTTGTAACTACAGTGAATTTCCTTCCATATAGATAAGGCTGAAGTTTCTGCAGTGCCCACACTATGGCTAGACATTCCTTTTCTACAGCTGCATAGCATTCCTTCCTGGGTTAGAGCCTATGACTGAGATAAACCACTGGGTGCTCTTCTCCCGCTGAAGAAATCTGGCTAAGTACAGCATCCACCTGCACAACAAATTCTTTCCTGTAATCTGGACTGGCTAACACAGGGGGTCCCCCTATAGCTCCTTTAAGCTTCTGGAATGCCTGCTCACATGCTGGGATCCACAGTATCTTATCTGGCTTGTTTTTCATTGTCAGGTCTTTGAGGGGAGCAGCTATGGTATTATAATTGGGGCAAACTTTCTGTTGTACCCTGCTGTCCCTAAAAATGCCCTCACCTGCTTTTTGGTAACAGGGGCAGGCCATGCCTGAATGGCTTCCACTTTGGCAGGTTCTGGCCTAATCTTACCACTCTCCACTCTATTTCCCAAGTAGGAGACCTCTGCATACCCACCTGATGTTTGCTGGGCTTAATGGTCAACCCTGCACTCTGTAGTCTGCCCAGCACCTCCCTGTTGAAGGTGCTCTTACCAGGAATGGCTGTAGATGGCAATATCATCTAGGTAAGCAAGAGCAAAATATCTTTCTCCTGTTAGGAAATGATCTACCAGCCTCTGGAAAGTCACTGTGGCATTTTACATCCCAAAGGGCATGTTTGTGAACTCATACAAGCCAAAAGGAGTCACAAAGGCTGCCTCTCTATAACACTGGGAGTCAAGGGTACCTGCCAGTAACCCTTGGTAAGATCAATGGTGGTAAGATACTTAGCCCCACCTAGCTGCTCTAGGGCTTCATCTGTCCTAGGCATGGGGTAAGCATCTGACTCTGTGTGACTATTTAATTTCCTGTAGTCCACACAGAACCGTGTGCTGCCATCTTTCTTTGGTACTAGCACCACTGGGGAGGCCCAGGGACTGCTGAACTCCTGAATTATCCCTAGTTCCAACATTTCCTGTATCTCCTCCCAGGGAGTCTGTTTGACTCTCCCAGGCACCCTATAAGGGGCCTGCTTAATAGGCCTTTGGGGTCCTGTATCCACATGGTGCTGCACCAGGTGGGTGCACCCTGGTTTCCCAGTGAACATGTCACCAAACTCCTGTAACACTGCTTGGATTTCTTGAACCTGGGTAGGGGATAGTTGCTGGGACTTCCACTGAGGTGTCAGTCCGAGCCTCACTGAGGAGATCAGTCACCAGATCCCCCTCAGACTCCTCCTGCAATCCACTGCAAATACTCAGCACAAGGGCCTCCCTAGCATGGTAAGGTTTCATCATGTTAACATGGTACAATGTGTGCCTCTGCCTCCTGCCTAGCAGTTCTACCATGTAGTTAACATAACTGACCTTCCTTACCACCTTGTAGGGTCCCTCCAAAGCTGCCTGCAGCTTGTTGTGTCTGACAGGAATGAAAACCATTACCTGCTGCCCTACAACATACTCTCTAGCTCAAGCATTCCTGTCATATCAGACCTTTTTCTGCTGTTGGGCTTCTGCCAGGTTCTCCTGGGCCATGTCCATGAGTTCCCTGAGACTTGTCATGAGGTTTAGGACGTATGCCACAACAGACTCCTTGTGAGATTCACACACACCCTCCCACTCATCTCAAATTAAATCTAGAGGTCCCCTCACCATATGCCCATACAACAACTCAAAGGGTGAAAAACCTATGGATTCCTGGGGAACCTCTCTGTAAGCAAACAACAGATTGGGCAAATATTTGTCCCAGTCCCTCTTAAACTGGTCTGCAGGTGCCTGTAGCATCATCCTGAGTGTAGAGTTTAACCTCTCAACAAGACCATTAGTCTGGGGATGGCAGGGGGTTGTCTTTAGGTGCTTCACCCCATAGTACTTCCACAGACAAACCAGAGATCTGACATGAAATTGGCACCTCTGTCAATCAGTACTTCTTTTGGGAAACCTACCCTGCTGAAAATCTCTAACAAAGCATTTGCCACCTTTTCTGCCTCAATGGAGGACAGAGCCAATGATTCAGGGTATCTGGTAGCATAATCTACTACCACTAGGATATACTTTTTCCCTGCGGAACTTGGGGTACTCAAAGGCCCCACAATATCCATAGCTACCCTCTGAAATGGCTCCTCAATCACAGGCAAAGGCATCAAAGGAGCTTTCATCTTGTCCCCTGCCTTGCCTACCTTTTGGCACTGCTCACAGTTCCTGCAGTACCCTGTTACATCTCTGAAAATCCCAGGCCAATAAAAGTTCTGCATAATACGTCTCTTTGTATGTTTTATGCCCATATGACCTGCAAAGGGAATATCATGGGCTATGGCTAGAAGTGTCAGATGCTAGGCTCTGGGCACAACCAACTGCTGTATTCTCTCACCCTCTAGCCCTCCCTCAGGGGTCCACTCTATATATAGTAACCCTTTGTCCCAGTATACAGATTCCCCTTCCCTTGAGAATCAGGTGCTCACTAGCTACTTACATCAGGCATTGTAATGTAGGGTCTAAAAGCTGATCCTGTCTCAACTCTCTCTTTGTAACTCTTCCCAGCTCCCCTTCCACAAGAAGTCTGGTATCCTCTGACATTGGTGCCTCATTGTCAGCCTGGGTACTACTACTCACCTCTCCCCTTGCAGTCACTGTCCAAGGGAACATCAGTACCCACAAGCAGCTGTGGCTCACCTTCAGTCTCACTGCTACAGGGTAGCTACCTCCCCGAAGTAACCATCTCACCAGTCCTGGCTACAAGTGTGCTGTCTGTCTGGGTCTCCCCAAGACTACCAAACCCACTTGCTTGTCTCCAAGCCTGACTGCATGTAAATACATGCACACAAGGTACTGCATTATCAAAATCATTCCATATCAGGACATCTGCAGGGAAATCCTCAACACACCTACTTGCTGGCTTCCTTTTCCACCCTCCCATCAAGGTGAATCCTAGCCAAAGCTATTTGGAATGGGGTCCCTCCTAAAGCTTTGAGTAGACTGCCCAAGCAAGTAGTGCTCTTCTATAAACATTGCAGGCTTCACAATGTTTAGGTCAGAGGCTGTGTCTCTCTTAGCAATGGTCTCTTTCCCATTCACTAAGATAGGATATTATCTCTTGTGGAAGTTTGGTACCCTTGTTGTCTTCAGACAACCTACTGTTGGCATTTTGTCATTCTCACTTACTGGCTCTCCCACCTTTTGTTCCCCATCTTGCCTCCTTAGCCATCTATATGCTACATGGCCCCACTGGTTGCATTTAAAACAATTAACCCTAGGTCTTGGATGTGTACCTGGACTAATGGCTTCCCCTGCTACTGGCAGACTCTGTTGGAGCAGTCTCAGCTGCCCACAATGGGTTTCCTTAGACTCATGAGCAGCACTGTGTGTCCCTTTCCTGTGCAGTGATGCCCTGCTTGCTAGATATAGGTCTCCCTTCACCCCAACTCATCTACAGTAGTGCACTGTCTATGAGCTAACTAGATTCTCATGTCCTCAAAGTGTTAAGGGCTTGTTCCATCACCAAAGGGTCTGCCAGCCCTTCAAAAGTAGTGACCTGACATCCACTCACCCATCAATGAAAATAAGTGCTTAGTTCAGCAACATATTCACACACACTTTCATCTGCCTTGCGTCTATGCTCACAAAACCTTTTCCTATAAGCTTCAGGTGTTAACTTAAAAAAATTCTAGCAAACAGCTATTTACAACATTATAACTTAAACAGTCAGTATCAGACAATTTGTAAAAAAACAATTACAGCTTTACTATGGAGTAAGGCGGTCAGGTGCCATACCCAGAGCCCTTGGTCAACATTATACTGTTTACATACCCTCTCAAACATATGAATGAAACTATCAAAATTATCCCCCTCTGTAAATTGTGGAAGACATTTACTGACCTTTGTTGCTTCTGGTGTTCAGTTACTCCCTTCCGCATTATCTCCATGACTCTGATGAAGAGTCAGCATCTCCTTTTCATGATGCCTCTGCTTCTCCTTCTCCTCAGCTTCCAGGCATAGCAGTTTCTCATTTTCTTCAGCCTCCAGATTTCTCAGTCTCTCTGCTGCTTCTGTTTCCAAATGCTTGGCCTCCAACTCAAGTCTCTTTAACTCCAGACAGATTTTTAAGTCCTCTGTGGTAAAGTTGAGCTGTCCATTTTCTGAGAGTTGTATATCTCCATGGCCAGTCTGAGTGTCCTCCTGGTTGCTATTCTATGATGCAGCTGTGACTAAAGCTGCAATCATGTCTGCTTTAGTCAGGTTGGCATGCACCAATCCTTTAGCCTGGCACATCTCAGCCAGCTGGCTCCTTGTCAGCTTGCCATACTCCTCTGCTGACATGCTTGCCTGCTCTCCCTGACTAACTAAGCTAACAAAAAATAAATAAATAAAACAATTGTGATATGAACTCTGAATGTTCACTGTGTGGCTGATTGAGAGTACAAACACCTTCAGTGACCACTGTACACAGGCTGCAGAAATTCAATATCCATACCACTACAAGCCAATTAATATATGACGTGGTTATCTCACCACAGTCAACCAATTAATATGTGATGTGGCTATCCCACCACTGCCAAACAATTAATATGTGACACACCTGCACTGGCCCAGTAATCAAGGAACCTCAATCCTCACCACTAGCACCAGTGAGGGACATACACATTGGGAGGATAACAAGTACACACACAGTAAAGTATGATTTCCCTTAATAGCACACAGAGATCACAGTCAGTCTGGGGCTGTTTTATTTCTCTCTCAAGATCCCCAATAAGACTCCCCACTGGCACAGCTACAGGGGTTAAGAACTCAGCCGAGTGGTCAAGCCAAAACCTCCAGCACCCTCTCTATCCAACCAGTGCTTTGTGTCCCTACCCAAGTAGCTGACACACACACACACACACACACACACACACAGACACGCACACAGACACACACACACACACACACACACACACACACACACACACACACACACACACACCCTTTGAGATTTGATTTATATACAAACACACAGACACTCCTGGGGAAGGCTGGCACAGGTTTACTAGCTATGCCCCCTTCTGCCCAGACTATAAGGTAGTACCAGCTGCCACCAACCACTACTTATCAGCTGCTATAAGGCCCTTACAAAGGGTGACCAGTTCTACTGTGTGATGTTACTACTATCCAAATTAAGTGTGACCAAGACTTTTAAGGCTATTTAAGAGTGGCCTGTACAGTGTTACGAAATACATGGGCAAGTACTCCAAGAGCTTAAATATCTCTAAACAAACCAGCCACAATTAAAAGGTTTAAATATATTTAAAAATTAATAATAAAAGCACAAGGCAATACTCAATAACTCAACATAGTGACAACAGAGTTCAGAATCAAAGGAAATATTTAAAAACAACATTGCAGGACAGTCTCACATAAATACAGAAAATATCTAAACTAATCTTACTATATTCCTATCTCTAAGAGACATTACTGTAATCTAGTACTTATTATTAGCAAGGCAGAAGTGCTGATGAGAGGATGCTGTCAGATCCAAATACAAAATGCACAAACTTTCTCTGAGAGATAGTTCTTAAATTAATAGCAACACTTTACTGCTGGGTCAACTGGATAACATCACTATTTGACATCTGCCTTCAGTTCCCATGCTAACAAAAACTTACAATTTTGCACCTCTGTGTCAAAAATACTTATCTCTCAGAAGTTTGCCTAGAACTGGAAGTCATAAAACAGTTAAATACTTTTACATTTGAAACCTGTAATTATTTCTGTTTCCAGACAATAGAAAGGACTTCTAGCTGTAGACATTCTGTCTCCTTTAGTGAAAACAAACACAATTGTAAAACAATTCACTTATTTTCTTAGAGCTTGCAAGTTAACTTTGTTCTTTTCCAGTAGGGTACACTGTAGTTACATTTTTGAAGCTCAGTACAGAATATACAGTTCAACACACACTTCTGCACCAGTAGTTTAATGTATACATAACATATACTTCTCTTACATTTGTAAGACAAGCAAATGAATCATATTAATATTCACAAATGACATAGAAATATTTACAAAATTCCAGCTAGCTGGGCTGGCAGCCTCACACTCCAAAGCAAACTTCAACTCCAAACTGGCCACATCTACTAAAGACAATCATAAGACTTTCTTCACATATGTCTGCAATCTCAAGGGAAGCACCCAGGTCTGCTCAGAATTGGTGGTCAAGAATACCACATACATAAACCCTGTTGATAAGGCCAACCTGCTGGCAGATAGGTTCAGTGAAAACTTCACTCCTCTGTCCCTCCCATCAGTAAAACAGGACATCACCAGTACCTGCCCCCTCCCCTTACCTCTAGGGAGCAAGTCATCACTGCCCTCTCAAAGGCAAAAAATACAACTTCCATGGGACCCAATAACATCCCAGGCTGCATCCTACATGAACTCAGACAGAAACTTGCAGCACCATTAGGCACCCTATTCAACCAAAGCCTGAGTACCAGCTTTGTCCCAGCCAAGTGGAAGACAGCAACTGTCATCTCTTTGCACAAAGGTGGGGCATCCACCAATCCAGGAAATCATAGACCCATCAGCCTAACTTGCCTGATCTGCAAGGCCATGGAGCGGATTATCATGGACCTCATTAACAAGGACATTGGCAACCTCCAGACACTTGATCCCACACAGTATTGTTTTTTCAAAGGGAGGTCATGCCTGTTAAATTTGATCACCTTCTTTGAGACAGTCACCAAGGCCATAGACGAGGTGAAGGACGGTGCACACCACCTACCTTGACCTGGCCAAGGCCTTCGATACTATTCCCCACTCAGGTATAATAGATAAACTCTCTCAACTAGGCATCAATCCATATGTTACCAGATGGGTAGCAAACTGGCTCACTGATAGAACCCACCTAGTCAAATAGGGGAAGCAACCTCAAGTAGTAGACCTGTAACAAGCAGTGTAACCCAGCGAATAGTCTTGGGGCCTCTGCTGTTTGGGATATACTTCTTAGAGGTGCTGGCCAAATCTAGTGGGCTGTGGCAGACCAAGTTTGCAGATGCAAGCTGGGTGCTGTCATCAGTTTTCCTTGTGATGTGGACATCCTCCAAGACTGTCTCACCCAAATAAATGACTGGTGCCAGAAACATGGTCTCAAACTGAATGCCAAAAAATGCATCATCATCCCTTTTGGGGAGAATGACGTCCCTACAAATTATCACATTGATAATAAGGCACTAAGCACACAATCAGTCATGAGGGCACTTGGAAACCCAGGTTGATAGCAAAGTGACTTTTGGCCACCATATTGCCTCTGTTGTACAGAAAGCTTTCTACATGGCCCACCTCATTAGTATGGGTATCTCATTCAGGGACAAGGTGGTCATAGCATCCCTGTATTCTTCCTTCACAAGACCGATTAGTGAATACTGTGCCCCTTTTGGCATGTACCTCACAAAGCACATACAGCAGCTGGAGAGACCACAGAGATTCCTCAATCGGAGAATCCAGGGCCTCAAATATCTACCCTACACAGATAGGCTAAAAGCCCTGTCCATCTAGTAAGTTCCACACAGACTCCTCAGAGGCGACCTCTGACTGGCATACAGAGTAATCTCAGACCCCACCCTGATGGGACCATTGCATGTCCACAAGTCAAGCTCTACTCAAGTAACCCAAACGTGAGACCTCAACTTGATCTGTGACATCAACAGGACTTGTCAACGGGACAGATTTTTGTCCCAGAGACTCCCTCTTTTGTGGAATAGACTCCTTCTCCATGTAAAGTAGAGTACCTCATTAAACCTTTTTAATCGCAACCTGGATAACTGGACGGGGAACAGAAAATACACCCCTGGGATACCACCTATGTCCATGCTGAACAGTGGCACAGGGTGCTGACTTGTTGGAACATGGGCTAAATTCTTAGCTAGGCTTGTAAGGACCTCAGGGCCAATAGCCTAGTAACTTCCTATGATCCCATGATACTAGGCTATTGACCCTGAAGCCCTTATAAGCCTAGCCAAAAGTCTAGCCCATGTTTAGACAAATCAGCACCCGATGCCCCTGTCCAGCAGGGACATGGGTGTAATCTCAGGGGTATATTTTCTGTTTCCCATCCAGTTACATAGGATTATAGGATCCATTTTACTGTATGAATTAATATCTGAATGGACCAAACTAGATAAGTTTTATTACTAGCATAATCCTCATCCCAGTCATAAATTGTAAGAGAGGATGCATGGTGCCAGTGAGCTTTGCAACACTGTGCTCTGACTACAATCCTGCCTAGCCCCTGCATCTACATATTCAGCCCCGGTATCTACATGTTCATCCCCTGCATCTACATGTTCAGCCCCTACTGTACATGTTCATCCCATCCACTAACAGGAGTATTTCCTGCAAATCAAAAAACAATGAAGCCTAGCATTTAAACTGTTAACAAGTAACATACAGTTATACCATGTCCGACTTAACAGGGATCTCCAAAAGATGATGTTAGTGACAGTGGGAGGGTATTTATGACCCATCAAGAAGGGTCCCTCCTTGTAAATCAATTGATATGGTAACACTGTATGTGTTATATCTAACAGAAACCCTCCCTGGTGGGTACTGTGGCAGGGCTTAACCAGAAGCAGTAAAGACACCAGGATGAAAGGAGCCAGATGACAGCCAGAGAACCAAAGGACCAGAAAGCTGAATCCTGAAAGGCAAAATATCCAAAGAAGCTAAATCAATGTTGAGATTGTGACCGTTTTGCTTAGTGAAGATGTGAACTGGAAGAAAACTTAAACTTTGTCTTTGCTAAGGTGTTTTATCAGAAAACAGTATAAACAAATATGAATAACAAGAATACAATTATAAAATCAATTAAAAGAACATAGTAAAACAGATGATAAACAAATAAAATGCATGAAGACAAGACATCAAACTAAATTGCCAGAGTCTTTTATACTATGCCTCGAATGGAGTGACCTTTGACCACTTCCAATGGGAAGGGTGCTGCATGATGGTAAAAGATAAAGAGATGGCATGGTACTCGATGTTTAAGATTTCTGTCTAACAGCTCTATGGTCTTGAGTTCAATCCTGTCTTCTGATCACTGAATCTGCAGAGGATGTTATTCCTTGTATCTCTGCATTTGCAGTCTCACTGGCTAAACAGGTAGCATGCTTGCATTTGGTACTGAAAGCACAGAAGTCTGTGGGTCCTATTCTCACCCCAAGTGAATGGGTTTATATTGCAGATCTGGCAGCTATTGTAGAAGATTATGGCTATGAGTGGTTAATGAGCTGCTTCCTGTGGTACAGGGTTGGATTCTCAAAGCCTCCATTTGCCTACTGTGTGACCCTAAGCAAGTCACTTAACCAGACAGAAATGTGAAGCAATTGGGCAACTAGGCTAGGCTTATCTAAGATCTCATGAACTGCATGCCTAGTAATTAACTAAGGATCCATAATATAGCTGTCCAATTTGCAAAGAAAATATTTAATTAATGACTGCAAATCCTTTCTTCAATAGAAGCAAAGAGAGAAACATCTCTTCTTTCTTCTTAGTCTGTTGTAGCTTCATCAGGAAAATTTGAGATAACTATGCATAACCAGGGCATGAAAGGCTCCTTCTATGCCCTGGCTTTTAATCTGGCAAAGAAAATTAAAATAGAGCAATGAATGGGCTGGCTCAGGATTACCTAAGAAACCATTCCGATGAGCAAACATTAAGTGACACATGATCTTTATGAAAAACCAGGTGTGGTTTCATGGAGCTCTCAGATTCAACAAGCAGAGGTGATAGCTACCAGGAAAATGTTTTTCTAAGCTAAGACGAGTTAGTATACAAACCAGAGACGGTCAATCATGGAGGCTCAGGTAAGGTGAGATTTACCTTTTTTCTGTTTTAGATCAGGAACTTGATTTGAATCATTTGTCAGGAGATTTGTTTTGTACAAGTCAGGGACAGTCTTGTCATAGATCAGGGAAACAGAATAGGTAAGACAATTATTCTAGATAAACTGTGAAATAGAAAATTGTGGTACCACATGAAAATAAGAAGGGTTACGTAACATCTTTTAACAGTCAGAACAATATGGGTAATAAGTGCACAAAAAGTTCCCAAGATCCACCGCTAACTAAAGATGCAAAATATATGCAATTACAGCGTGCCGACAATGTTAGATACTATACAAAATGGGTTAATAAATATGAATTCAATGGCAAATTAGAAAACTCCTTGCTTATTAAACTTGTCAAACAGCTTAAAACCGATGCAAAAGGTCAGGTAAAAAAGCAACGTCAACTGGGTATTCCTTAGGCACACAGGTGGATTGAGGAAGCAAACCGTAGGGAACAAAAAAGTAATAATTCAAAAGCTATGTTTCTAGATAAAGAAGACAATAATTTGGTAATAGCATCAGCCCCTCCACCCCCACCGCTTCCTGCACCAGAATATGAAGCGAGTGGACAAGCTGGTCCAACTCCGTTATACCCGGCTGTTACTGCAAAGACAAGACCGTATGTTAGAGATCCCATCGAGACTAGGTCCCGAACACATAACTTAAGAGGAGATACTGAGTTATATGAAATAAACCAAAATTCATGAGCTATGAGCGAAGAAGAGATATGTCCACTCATAGAAGTACCAAATCCTCAGGCAGGACAGGACCCGACTCTCCTAGTATATAGACCGTGGACACCGGAAGACATCCAGAAAGCCACAGAGGGAATTCCCCATCCAAAAGTTAATTTTAGAAAATTCTTAGAAGACTTACAAGGCATGAGGTTAAGTTATCATTTAAATGGAGAAGAAGTAGAAAAAGTAGTCAGACAAATCGTAGGTCCAGGTTGGCACATGATCAGTGGCAACTGGAATCCCCGTGACGCAGAACATAAGCCACTCCCACATAGCAATGCAGAACTGGATAACAGAGTGAAAGGTCTAACGGACCAAATCTCTGAGAAGTGGAAGCCTAGGGCAGACTGGACTTGCATTAATCAATGCATTCAACAGGAAGGTGAAACTGTTGACAGATATTATGCTACATTATTAGAGTGTTTTAACAACCATTGTGGAATGCAGGTACCTGAAGACCAAACACATGATTCCCCATATGAGCAGCAATTAAAGAATGCATTTTGAAAGGCAGTATTTTTCCTATAAGCAGCTTTATTACAAAGCACATGTTAGACCATCGTATAAGTAGATTACAGTCACTACTTGAATATGCCAGGCATGCCAAAGGCATTTTAACAATAAAAAGAAAAAGAAAGCCCAAGTATTTGCTGTAGAAGACGGAGCAGAAGTTTATGTAGTACAGTCCGGAAAAAAGGGAAAGAAAAATGCCCAGGGAAACAAACAATCTGATAAATGATCAGAAGAGTTTGAAGAAAAGGGGAGAATGTTTTAAGTGCGGAAAGAAGGGACATTTAGCAAGGGATTGCAAGCAAAACAAGAAGGTAGCCATGGAAGATAAGGAGGGTGAGGACTGACTATATGATAGTCAAGAATCACTAGAAGGGAATAACCAAGAAAAGACAAATGCATATGTGATAGAGGGAGTAGAGAATGTGATAGAAGAAATAGAGGAAGTACAAGAAATCACTGATGGTGAAGAAAGTGAAATTTTGGACTTAGCATTATAGAGCCTAGAGCTCTATTTAGCAGACACGAAACCGGAAGTTATACTTCTGGTAGAGGAGAGGGAAGTTAAATTCCTGTGTGACTCAGGGGCTTCACGAACCCTGATACATCCTTCCAAACTACCAGAAAATTTAGAATCACTTGATTACATATTAGTGAAAGCAGCTAATGGACAGCTGTATCGAGAGCCACTCTCCCATAACATAGCAATAACTGACCCTGTTTCAGGGATGACCCAGAAAAGCAAAATTGTTGTTTCTGCAAAATGCCCAGTGAACCTTTTGGGCAGAGATCTTATACAGATATTGGGCATAGCGGTAGTACCGACTATGCAGGGTATGGAAGCACAGCGACAAATGGATACTTTTGTGGTGCGAACGGAGGGTGAAACATTTTATTGGTACAGCCAGGACTTAGTCACGACTGGTCCAGGGGCAGTAACCGAAGAACTGATGAACATAGCCATCAGTAAGTCCCCCTCCCTTGACACTGATAAACAAAGTACAGTTTTTTACCTACCATAAATGTAGATGTTCAAGTGTATATACTGCTGCAGTCATCACACTTGGGTTATCCTGCCGTCAGGCGGTCCCGCAGTTGGCTGAATCCCAAAGTCTTGGTCCGGCGTCGGTTGTCGTCACTTCTTCCCTGACGTCAGTGCGACAGGGGGATAAAAGAGGCAGCCGACGCCATTTTCTTCAGTTTTTCTTGCCCCAGATGTCAGATGCCCCCAACTAGGAAGGCAATACAAATAACTATGCAAAAATACCTTAGTAGATAAACAATAGTACTAGCTGTTAGCAAATAGACCATATAGACATGCATCCAATAGATTGATGTACATGGAGTTATAACTAACACCCTGGTATGTAGAGGGGATGGTGGGAGGGTAACCTGGACTGCAGCAGTATATACACTCGAACATCTACATTTATGGTAGGTACAAAACTGTACTATGTTCATCGTGTTATACTGCTGCAGTCATCACACTTGGGTTGAATCCCAAAGCTATGGATGGGTGGCTGGTACTAAACTGGGTTAGGTGAAGCTAGGATGCCCTGCAGAACTGCAGTGGCAAAACCAGCTCTGGTTTTTGAGTATAATGGAAGGAGGTAGTGCTTGGTAAAGGTGTGCACTGAACTCCAAGTAGCTGCCTCCAGAATATCCTTGAATGGAACCCCCCTGAGAAAGGCTGCTGATGTTGCTGTAGCCCTGGTAGAATGGGACCTAATATTAACAGGCACTGCTTTCCCATGGTGCAAGTAGCAAAAGCGGATACAATATGCTATCCATTTGGAGATGGTCTGTTTTGAAATGGCCTTTCCTTGTGAACCTGCAGCATAGGATACAAAGAGTTGGTCAGTTTTTCTGAAGGTCTTTGTCTTATCCAAATAGTAGCGTAGCTGTCTGTGAATGTCCAAAGAGTGAAGGAGTCTTTCTCCTTTATTCTGGGGGTTTGGATAAAAGGTGGGTAAATGAATGGTCTGATTCAAAGCCACACTGGATACTACCTTTGGCATAAAGGTAGGGTTAGTTCGTAAAGAGACTCTGTCCTGATGGAAAATGATGAAAGGTTCCACTGCCATAACTGCCTGTAGTTCTGAGATGATAGCCAGCAACAGAGCTGTTTTCCATGACATGTATTGTAGTTCTGCTGAGAATGCTGGTTCGAAAGGAGGCAGTGTTAATTTTTCTAAAATGAAGTTGAGGTCCCAAGCTGGCGTTAGGGGTTTTCTGGGGGGTCTTATATTCTTAGCCCCTCTGAGAAACTGCCTTAGTAAAGGGTGCGAGAATATGGGAGGATCCGTATTATATTGAGCTGAAATGGCTGAAGCATGGCTCTTAATGGATGAGAAGGAAAGGCCTTTGTGTAGCATCTCAGTTAAGTATTGCAGTATTTGAGGAATGTTTGACATCCAGGGATTTTGGCCTTTAGCCTGGTTCCATGCACAAAATCTTTTCCATTTGTCTGAGTAAGTTTTTCTGGTGCTGGGCATCCTGGCCTCCAAAATGACATTCAGGACATCCTTTGAGAGAAGTGTTGATTGATAATTCAAGGTATTCTCCATGCAGCTAAATTTAAAGTCCTGAGTTGACTGTGAAGGATCTGAAAGTTTTGCTGAGTCAACAGAAGTGGGAATTGAGGTAAGATCCATGGAGGGCTCTGAGTCAAGGTCCTTAGTGATGGGTACCAGTGCTGACGTGGCCAGTCCGGAGCAATGAGGATCATTTGTGGTCTCTCTGATCTGACTTTCAGTAATACCTTGGTCAAGAAAGGTAGTGGTGGGAAGGCATAGACTGTCAATGCTGTCCAACTGAATGATAGGGCATCCACTTTCCAGGCTAGGGAATGATAAGTCCTTGTGCAAAATGTCTGTAGTTGGCAATTGTTGGGGGAGGCAAATAGATCTATGTCTGGGCATCCCCACCTTTGAGTTATCATTGAAAATACTTGTGGGTGTAGTCTCCACTCGTGAGGATCTGCCAAATTTCTGCTTAATTCGTCTGCCAATATGTTTTCCTTTCCTGGCAGGAATTGTGCTTGCAGTTGTACTTGGTAAGTCAATGCTGTGTTCCACAAGGTCATTGCCTGTCTGCATAAAGGGTAGGAGTGTGTTCCTCCCTGTTTGTTTATGTACCACATTAACTGTGGTGTTGTCTGTCCTTATTAGTAGTTGTCCTGGATGCAAGAGGTCCTTGAAGGCTGTCAGTGCATTTTGCACAGCTAGCATCTCCTTTTGGTTGATGTGTAGATGCATTTGTTTTGCAGACCATTTGCCCTGTATGCACTGTCCTGCCATGTGTGTTCCCCAGGCGTAGTCTGAAGAATCTGTTGTCATAGTTTGGTTTGCTGGAGGTAAGACAAAAGGAAGACCCTTGTTTATTTGACATGCTTGAGCCCACCATAGGAACTCTTTTTGAAGGCAGGGAATGAGAGGTATACTTGTTTCGAGGCTGTGCCTGTGTTGAGTCCATACACTTTTCAGGTACCATTGTAATTTCCTCATATGCAGCTTTGCATGTGGAATTAGTTGAATGCAGGATGCCATGAACCCCAATGCCTGCAGGACTTTCCTTGCAGTGAGCTGGGTAAAAGTTGCCATCTTTTTGAAGTATTGAGTCAGTTGTTTTTGTTTGTCTGGCATGAGATAAGCCATCTGGGCCATTGTATTTAAACTGGCACCCAGGAATATTATGTCTTGTGAGGGTATTAGCTTTGACTTCTTTTTGTTTACTGTGTACCCTAGGCAACTTAGCAGCTTTGTTACAAATGCCAGATGCTGTAATAGAATGACTTTGCTGTCCACTTGGATCTGGCAGTAGTCCAGATATGGATAAATTTGTATTCCTTGTTGTCTGCAGTATGCAATTACTGATGCCAGGCATTTCGTAAATACTCTGGACACAGTAGATAAGCCAAAGGGCAATGCAGAGAATTTATAATGCGTTGTACCTGCCAAAAATCTGAGGTATCTTCTGCAATCTTGTCTGATAGGGACATGCAGGTATGGCTCTTTGAGGTCCAACGTTACCAGCCAAGACTCCTTGCCCAGCATGGGAAGAAGCTGCTGTAGTGTGAGCATTTTGAATTTGGGTACCTCCAGGTATGTGTTTAGAATTGAGAGGTCTAAAATGGGTCTCCAGGCTTTGTCCTTTCTTGGTACTAGAAATAGTCTTGAGTAAAAACCTTGACCTTGCTCCTTTGTAGGTACCTTTTGAATTGCTGTCATATCCATGAGAGCTGAAATTTGCGTTAGTGCCTCTGCCCATTGGTTTGGAGGCAGATTTGGCATGCCTCTCATCTGTGGTAAAGTGTGAAAATGAAATCTGTAGCCTAGGGTAATAATATCCAGAACCCATTTGTCCTTTGTTATGATGCGCCAATTTTGTGGAAATAGAGCCAGTTTTCCTCCCAAAGGTGCTGCCAGGGCAATTTTGCTTGGTAGGCAAAGAGGGAAGTCATTGTGTTTGTTTCCTGAAGGGTTGAGATCTTTCATCTCCACCTCTTTGAGTTGTTGTATGCCATTGTCTAGGCCTGAAAGAACCTTGTGGCTGGCCTCTGCCCCTTGGGCGTCTGTACCTACCCCTTTGGGGTCTGTCTGATGCAGGAAAGGACCAGTTTTTTGATAGCCAGTTTCTGCTGAAATGAGGAGGTTGTACCTGTAAAAAATCTTTAACTGTCTGCATAGATTATGCCTTTTCTTCCATTTTCTTTAAAACTTCCCCTGCTTTGACACCAAATAACACATCTTTCTGCAATGGAGCATCCAATAACTTTGCTTTGACATGTTCTGGTAAGGCTTGCTCTTTTAGCCAAGCATGTCTACGTATTACAGATCCTGTGACAGCTGCTCTACATGAGGCTTCCAATGAATCAAAACCACACTGTAAGGTATGCTTTCCCACCTGTTCTGCTGCATGCAGCAAATCCTGCATCTCTTTGAAATCAGGTTGATCTGTCTGAGGGATCATTTTCTGCTTTAACTGTGTAATCAAGTACTGCTGATATTTTACCATGTGGAATTGGTAGATTAAGGTTCTCATGGCCAAAGTGGCAGACGTATACACTTTCTTCCCCCATCTTTCTAATGCTCTGGAATCTCTTTCAGAAGGTAGTGGATTCTTAGCAGTAGAGGCCTTAACCCCTTTGGGACCCCGGGAAATGGTTTTGGGGTCTGCAACAGGGCTTTTATATAGAAACTTATGAGAATCAGGAACTCAGTAGTATCTGTCTGGTTTAGCTGGTGCAGGAGGTAAGGAATCTGGGTTTAGACTAGATTTGGTGTAAACATCATCCGAAATGTCTAAAACTGGAGGAATTGCAACGGGTCTATGCTGTGGAAGAAGAAGAAACTCACAGAGTCTTTTCAGTGGAAGTGTTCCCTCATGGTGTGTAAAGTTTCCCCAAAAGAGTAGTCTTCAGGGGGGGAGAGAGAGGGAATGGACTCTTCAGCATCTGAGTCTTCATAAGGAGGGAAGAAATAATCCTGGTCCTCAGAGTTAGCTGAGGAAATGGATGCTTGGTCAGAGGAAGGATAATCTTCCTCCAGTCTAAGCCTTTTGTCAGGAGGGGGTTGTGAACCCCTGATAAGGGTAATTAAATCCTCAGCCATCTTAAGCATCTGTTTTTTAGGCATAGGGGCCTGTGGGGGGGTCTGTGGACCCAGTTTCCTAACTTTTAAGGGGGCTTTAAGTTTAGTATAAGACTTAATAGAGATAGTTGTCGGTTTGAAGACACCTTCAAAAACCGAAGGCCTGTCCAAAATCTCCGGATCACCGTCAGGGTTGGCGTCCGAGGGGTGAGATGGAACCGGTTCCTGAGGCCCAGCTGATTTGGTCTGGGCGGCCGTCAGAATTTCTAAATCAGCGGTAGTCAGGGGCTGCGTATGCGCCTCACTGAAAACCGGAGAACCAGCGGCAGGCCTTGCTGAGGCCTCGGTATCTGGTCTTGGCCTTGGTTGCCTGTCCTTATCCTTGCGTTTTTTTAATCATTGCTGATGACGGTTGTTCCAACGACATGCTATAGTTAAATTTTCTGCCAAAATAATGTCGGGCGAAATCTGCCCGACGCTTGATTGTACGTTTGTTGAACCTAGCACAAAACCGACAACCAGAAACATCATGGCCTGGGCCTAGGCAAGGAATACAATAAGAATGAAAATCCTTATGAGGTATTTGCTTCCCACAAGAAATGCAATTATTAACTTTGTCTGACATCGGTCTGAGGCAAGAAAAGTTTCCCCAACAGGTACTTAGCTTTAGAGAAGACTTCGGGCTGAAATTCGATTCGAAAATCTCAGGAGCTAGCCGACCGGCACTTGCGAACTGCTTCTGCTTCGGGCACCGCACGGCAAGAAAGACTGGGGAAAATGGCGTCGGCTGCCTCTTTTATCCCCCTGTCACACTGACGTCAGGGAAGAAGCGACGTCAACTGACGCTGGACCAAGACTTTGGGATTCGGCCGACTGCAGGACCGCCTGACGGCAGGATAACCCAAGTGTGATGACTGCAGCAGTATAACACGATGAACATCATTTGTTGCACTGTACTCTGTATTATTGTAGCACACCAGGACCTGATAAGGAATATGAGCAAGAACTTGATGATCTGATTTGAAACCTCAACAGAAGTATTTTTCTGTGGTAGATATTAGCAATGCGTTTTTTTCGATACCGATACACCCTGATAGCCAACATTGGTTTGCATTCATATTTCATGGGAAAAGGTATACATACATGCGATTACCACAGGGGTATTGTGAAAGCCCAACAATATTTGCACAAGAGATGGCAAGCAACTTGGCGGGATTTAGCCCACCAAGAGGCAGTCAAATTTTACTTTATGTAGATGACATCCTGCTGGCAGCCCCAACCCAGCAAGAATGCAGGGAAAATACCATAGCATTACTACAATTTTTAGCCACTCAAGGACATAAAGTAAACAAAAACAAATTTCAGCTTTGGAGAAAGCAGGTTAAATACCTGGGATATGTAATATCCAAAGAAGGCAGAACATTAGATGAAGATAGGAAAACAGCAATTTTACAAGCACTACTAAGAAGGAAATTATGTCCTTCCTGGGCACGACTAATTTCTGTCTGAGCTGGATTCCAAACTATGCCTTGGAGTCTGTTCCACTGACCAACTTGATATACAAGAAGCCTATGGCAGCACAAGATTTATTACAATGGACACCAGAAGCAGAATCAGTTTTCTGCAAACTGAAACAACTAATAGCATCCTCATTAGTTTTAGGATTACCAAACTATCACAAACATTTTTTCCAAACTGTAGACTGTAAGCAAGGTTACATGATATCAGTGTTAACACAGCAACATGGGGATAAGCAACGCCCCATAGCTTATTATTCATCACAGCTGGACCCAGTTGCACGATCCCTGCCCCACTGTGTACAAGCAGTAGTTGCAGCTGCAATGGCAGTACAGGCTTCGGCCTTTGTAGTGTTGTTCCACCCTCTCACATTGAGAGTGCCTCATGCAGTCGCAATTATTTTACTGCAAGAAAAAGTAGCATATCTTTCTCCTGCTAGACATCTTTCCTGTATGACTATACTCTTGAGCCAACCTCATATGACAATTGAACGATGTACAACTTTGAACCCGTCTACCTTGCTCCTGACCCCTGCTGATGGCACACCACACAGATGCCTGCAGGAGATTGAGCAAAAGACACTGCCTAGAAAAGATCTAATGGATGTTCCCTTGGATGATCCCGAGGTGACATATTACGTGGACGGCTCATGCAGAAGGGGTCCTACAGGACAGAACCTAGTGGGGTATGCAGTAGTTTCTGATACTGAGATTTTAAAAGCAAAGTCTTTACCACACAACTTATCTGCACAGGCAGCAGAATTGATTGCCTTGACAAGGACATGTACCTTGGCAAAGGGTAAATGTGTGAACATTTTTACTGACAGCCAGTACGCATTTTCTACTGTACATGTTTTTGCACAACAGTGGAAAAATAGAGGAATGATAACATCTACTGGTAAACCGATTAATCACGCGCAATTTATTTTAGATTTGTTAGAATCTATTCAGTTACCTCAGAAAGTAGCTATTTGTAAATGTGTAGCTCATACCAAGCAACAGGATAGAATTTCAAAAGGTAATGCGAGAGCTGATACAGCTGCAAAGCAGGCAGCTTCAGATTCAGAAGTATTTCTTTTGAGTGAGGAACTACAATCTTCTGAGATTTTAGATTTAGAAATGTTAAAAACCATGCAGACACTTACTACAAATGTAGAAAAACAAAAATGGATAAAACGAGGAGAAATTCTTGAGAAAGGGCTGTACATCTCCAAAGAAGGAAAACCAATTTTGCCGTCTAACTTGTTTAGATATGCAGCTTTGTTGAGCCATGGGCAGTGCCATGTCTCAACAGGGGGGATGGTACAGTTAGTGAACCGAGTGTTCACTGTATATGGATTTACAAACTACACAAAAAATTTTTGTGCAGCATGCCATGTTTGTAACAGGCATCATGCACAAGGGGCATTGAAGCCTAAGCAAGGGAGTTTCCCAACACCACCGTACCCGTTCCATACTATCTGTATGGATTTCATAGAGCTAAACAAATGTGAAAATAAGAAATATTGTCTTGTCATTATATATATGTTTCCAAATGGGTGGAAGCTTTTCCGACCAAAAATCCAGATGCAGCTACTGTTGCAAAAGTCCTTGTTAAAGAAATTATTCCTAGATTTGGCATACCAGAAAAGATCTATAGTGACAATGGCACACACTTTGTAAATCAAACTATACAACAGTTGAGCCGATATTTCGGAATTTCTTTAAAGAACCATTGTGCATAGTACCCCCAATCTGCAGGATTAGTAGAGAGGCATAATGGGGTTTTGAAAAACAAACTTAGGAAATTGATTAGTGAGACACAGAAGAACTGGGTGCACTGCCTGCCTCTGGCACTGTTGAGCATGAGAACTGTTCCAAATGCAAAGGGGTTAACTCCTTTTGAAATACTGTTTGGGAGGGCATATTATATACCTCAGTGGAAATCTCATGCCTGCAGACCAGGAGGCTGACAGTTCACTTACAGAATATATGGGACGACTTTTAAGTAATAAACAACTTTTGCAGTTAAATTCTGTTTCAGATAAAGAACAAACCAGACCATTGGAAGCAGCAGTAGTCCCAGGCACGTGGGTCTGGGTGAAAGTTATCAAGAAGAAGAATTGGACCACACCAAAGTGGGAAGGGCCATACCAAGTGCTACTGTCAACACCCACTGCAGTCAAGATCACAGAGCAAGCGTCCTGGATTCATCTGACACACTGTAAATTGGTTAAAAACTTTGAACTGAACAAAAAACTTGTTACTGTTACACAAGAACAAAATGACCAGATACGGAGCAAACAGAAATGCTGAACAACCTCAGAAGTATTGCATGATCATTCTGTTGGCCATACTGATAACATTAATCTTTTTGTTGTGGCCTTTCCTTTTTCCAGCCATACGAGCTGAACTGAATAAATGTGAATCACTCATAGACTGGCATCCGAATTTTAACACTTACCAAGCAATTAAATATGTGTATGCTGAAACTTTTAATGTTTCAAATTGCTGGATTTGCACAGCTATACCAACAACATACGGGGGATTATTAATGACTGCTGTGGCCCTAGGGGTCAATGAGACCTGGGAAAATTTGATTGTTGATACTACAACTGTAAAATCACAAGACAAAATAGCATTGTACCTGCCTGTTACACAAAAGGGAATTGTATGTTTTTACAAAAATGATACTGTTCAGGTAGGTTGGAGTAATTGTAATGTGACTGTTCCTTACAAATGTTACACCAAAGCCAATAATGCAGGTTATATCTGTGATGCAAACTATGACTCATATCTTGAGTCGAAACATAAAACTATTGATGAGATACAACGTAATCCTGTTCTTTTAAAACAACTATCTATTATTGATAAGAAAATGTTTCATGCAGGGCAAGTGTATATTAATACTAAAGTAGAGAATTGTTATTTTGTTTGTGGGAAAAAGGCATACAAATGGTTACCTGAGAACTGGTCCAGTAGTTGTTTTTTGGGTTACCTGGTTCCGGCCATATGACATACTGCAGTCTTGCCTCAGGGAAGAATTCAAAATGTTAGAGGGGTCACCAAGAAAACTGGAAATCCAATCAAAAAAACCTGAGAATCCAGTGGGACGAATCGAAGCAGGCTGGAGAAACCATAAATCTGTGAAAAACAAAGATAAACTGACACACATGGACTTGAGTGACACTATCATATCATGGGCAGGTATAGCCCCTGCATATGGTGCAGTGAAATCGATTTGGGAGCTGAGAAAACTGTCCAAACTTCTCGAAGTAATGAGTAATGAGTAATGCAACTTTTTCCGCTCTCAAATTAATGACTGATGAACTGAACGCTATGAGAACTGTGGTGCTTCAAAAGCACATGGCTCTTGACTTCACCCTAGCGGCAAAAGGTGGTACATGCGCTTTAATAAAAGAGGAGTGCTGTTCGTATATTCCTGACAACCAGCATGAGATAAACGACCATCTTGAGGTGATTCAGCAAGTGTCGGCCATGACCAAACCAGGCCCAAACCCACTGACGGACTTTTTCCAGAATTTGTTTGGGGGGTGGGGTAGCATCCTAATGAACATCCTGACTGCCATTTGTGTGGGATTACTCCTATTAGGAGTGTGTGTTTGTTGTGGTATTCCCTGCATGAAAAGATTAATCAAAGATTTTATAGACATGTCAGTTTCTGAAACTTTATATCAAAGTACTGAAATTGAAGAACTGTTGAAAAATGAAACACTTTCATAAGTTTAAACTGAATGACTCTCTTAACTGCAAATTCTGAACAGAAAGAGGTTAGGAGAAGAAGCAACTGTTTATACTTTTGAAAATAGAATAAAAAGTATTAACAGGGGGGAAATGTTAGAAAATATGTATTAATGTATGTGTTTAGTGCTTATTAGAAGCTAAAAGGGTTAACACATTTCATTCTATTTTATGTACAGCTTAATTCTGTATGAAATTATAAGATGCTTTTTCAAACTGCAGTATGCTTTCTGAAATTGCAAGATGCTCTCTGACTTAGTATTTGCTAGCACAGCAAAACTGATGTTTATGCCTTTTGGAAATTTATTGAGAAACAGGTGATTATCTGCTAGGTCAGGAAAATGAATGAATAGAACAATACTGTTTTCTATAACGTGATTGAATATGAACAATCAGCTCTGTTTGTGTTATGAGAACATGCACAGCTGCGGAAAAGAAAAGATACATCAGACAAAAACTGCTTGAAGAAATGAACTATGATCTGTACTTGCTTTGTGCTCAAATTAGCCATAGTACCTTGAATGGTAACATTGCATAGTTTGAAGTCATATCTGACCGGTGGTCATCAAGGCCACGTTGTTTTTTCTTAGGAAGTTTTTTTGTAAACTTGATATGCCAGCAGAAAATCATGGACAAACAGTTGCTGTGAAATAATATTGAAAGAACTTGTGATTTATTACGTCAGCTTTGTAGGCAATACCTTGTAAGAAATGTATAAGAATAGCTTCACTTCCTGATTCCAGTTAGACAAACTCTGTATTAGCACGTTTTTGTCTCCTTGCTGCAAGATTAAAGTGCCTTAACCTGAACCTGCCATGTGTTGATCATTTTGAAGTTGTTTTTCCTTTGACAATTGTGATTGAAAAGCTTGTTTTTTTTCACATATTGTACTTATTTGACTGCCTGCACTTTTAAAAAGTCATTTTTTGTTTAAATAATTTAACTGTCACAGGCTACACACTAAAGTGTGATAGCCTTTTCGGATCGTTTGTAGTCGTTTAAAGCTGTTTAAGTGTTTTTTTTTTTTACTGTTTTTGCCTTATCTTTAAAAAAAAAAAAGAAAGAAAAATTCCTGGTTTCCCACCTTTCTAAGCTAGTATAGTCCAGTTTGCAGGCTAGTGCTGAATTCAGGGCTGTGTTACAAGTTTCTGAGCTGCCCATACCTTACTTGGATAGAGGGAAGTTTCTCTGTTCACCTGTGAGAGAGGGAAGCTTTGAGCAGCCTATCTGTCCCTGGAGGAGTGGTTCCAGCCCAGAAGTTAGTAGTTTATGGGCCATTTTGGGCTAATTTCTCTCTTTTTCATTTCCCTGCTATAAAAACTGCGTTTGCACGGTTTTGCGCACCAGGCAGCACTGGTTAGCTAGGGATAAATTATTCCCAGCTCCACTAAGTCTCCTTTTCAGTTTTTCCCTTGAAACTAGTCTAGCTCTCAACCTAAACACTCAAAAAGCATCCTACAGCCCAGCACTTGCTCAGACCTAATAGCAAGCACTAATATACCCTGACACTTGATTGCCCAGCAGGGAAAGGCTCTTTATTCACCCCTCACCAACCAAGCGACTAAGCAGCTCACCCTACTATTCAGACATGACCAAAGGGCAATTCCAGGTGTACTCTCCAGTCCAGCTGGTGAATCTGGATATCCTGAGGCAATGTTACAACTGCCTCATGTACACAGACAACCTTCTCCTCCTACCACAAAACACTAATATATGCGAGGGATCCAATTTTACAGCCAGACTGGAGGCTAAGCTGTCTCCACCCAAGACTGGAACAGACAGTCAAGAGGAGAAGGTTAACACTTGCACCACACCTCCAGCCACACACAGACCTACTAAACCAGCACTGGTAAAAAATACACATAAATACACAACATTATACTCGGAGGCTCTAAATAAAAACCTGCAAAAGCATCAGAGACCTCCAAAGCAGACACCCAAACAAACTGCACCTCCTGTCACAAACCAGACAACACATAAAACACAAAATCAGTGTGCCGCACAATCACAGCCCTTAAGGTGAAATAACACACTTAACACACCAGTAATAGGTGACTCTATAGTTAGGCACACTGACGTCCCACTCACTAGGCTGGACAAGCAGAAGGTTACTGTTAGCTGCCTGTCGGGAGCCAGAATCCACCACATAACACAAACACTCAGGTCACTCCAAAACAAGTACAAATATGACTCTGTCTTTGTTCATGTAGGTGGGAATGACCTGAGACGTACTTCCCTGGACTACATGAAAAGACATATGGAAGAGCTCTCTGATCATGTAGCCCAGGCTGGTATGACCCTGACCCTGAGTAGCATCCTGCCCTCACCGAGAATGATACCTCAGTATAAAGAAAAAATGATAAATTTCAACAATTGGCTAAGCTTCTGGTGTCATTCAAAGGGGATCCAGTGTCTGTCAGCCTGGGACGACATGCTCGACAAGCCGCTTTGCTTCACAAGAGATGGCTTGCACCTGTCACCCCTAGACTTTCAAATATTGGCCAAGGCTCTTGCTGCCCCCATAGTGCCTTTTTTAGGCAAGGCTCAAAAGTCAAACCCACCTCTGGTAAACAGCATAATTAACAAAAAAACTGAGGGTTATGCTACTCAAGTGCCAGGACTTTAAATCTCAAAATGCACACGCTTGAAGCACTCCTCAGTATGGAGAACGTTGACATCTGTGCAGTACAACTCATAACACACGTTTCGGCCACAGAACACAGACCGAAACACAAAAGGAGGGGGTGTATCCATATTCATCAAGGATACCTACACTTCGAGGTTAGTGGCACAGCATGATACCTCTGAGATCATCCATGTGCAACTAACACTGGGAAAATCTGCAATGCAAATTGTGGCCTGCAACAGATCACCCTCCATGACCCAGGACCACCACTCCACCTTTCTGAAGACACTGGAAAACATGAAGGTCCTACCGAACACCCTGATATTGGGCGATTTCAATTACCCTACTATTAACTGGGAAAACTACTCGAGTACAAACTCCCAGGCCCAGCGCTTCCTGGAATTCATCAACTCAAACACCCTGGATCAGCTGGTAAACTCCCCTACCAGAGGTGAAAACATATTGGACCTGGTCATCGCCAACATGGGCGACAGATGTTCCACACCAGAGGTCAACCCGTCACTGGTTAGATCAGACCATAAACTAATCACTCTGGATGTCCACACCCCACCACCACCCCCAACTAAGGAAACCACAGTAAAAAACTTTTCAAAAGTAAACTTCACCTTACTTAAGACAGAGGCAGTAAGTTTCACAGCCCCCATGCTAAAGGATAACACTGCCCAAGATGCATAAACCTTTACAAATACACTCTATGAGCACCTACAAGGATGCATGGATTGTACCATCCCTAGCAAAACCAAGACTCACTCCTCTAAGAGAAGGAAATCAGTCTGGTGGACCCCTGCCATAAACAAGCTATACAACAGAAGGAGGAAACTAGTTCAGAAAAAAAGCAAATCCCAAGAAGGAAAGACATCCCTGATCAGTATCAGTAAGAAACTAAGGTCCCCTCATAAAATCATCCAAGGCTAACTTCGAAAAAAAAATAGCCAAGGATTCAAAAGATAACCAGAAAGCCTTATTTAGCTATGTTAAGAATCTAAGTGGCAACTTGCAGATATGCACTGAGCTAGTCCAAAATAGCACTCTCACCCCCAAAAGGGCCTACAACAATACCGGAAAAGTGTAGTGTCCCGGAAATTACAAAAGCACAGGTGAAAACAACCCTTTCAAAAGCCAAAAACACAGCATCAATGGGGCCAGATGGTGTCCCAGGCTGCATCTTGCATGAACTACAGAACAAACTTACCCTCCCACCTAAACACACTGCTCAACCTCAGCCTCTCCACAGGCTACATGCCTATAGAATGGCACACAGCAATGGTTATTCCACTGCACAAAGGAGGGGCCACAACTGACCCTGGTAACTATTGCCCCATAAGCCTGACTAGCCTGGTCTGCAAGGCTATGGAGCGCATCATCCTGGAACTCATTAACAAAGATATTGGGAACCTCCAAACACTTGATCTGACCCAGTTCAGCTTTGTTAAGAGCAGATCATGCTACTAAACCTGGTTGACTTCCTCGAGACAGTCACCAAGGCCATAGACAAGGGAAAGGTTGTTCACACAGCCTACCTCGACCTCGCCAAGACTTTTGACACCATTCCCCACTTGGGTATTACAGAAAAACTCACCAGCCTGAACATAAACCCCTACATCATGAGATGGGTTGCCAACTGGCTTACAGACAGAACTCACATAGTAAGAATAGTGGGCTCCAGGTCTGACTTTAAACCAGTCACAAGTGGTGTCCCGCAAGGCTCGGTCCTGGGACCCCTACTGTTCAGCATATACTTCTCAGTACAGGCAAACACAGGAGGACTATGGCTAACCAAGTTCGCTAATGACTGCAAACTGGGAGCCATAATTGAATCCGGCTGACACGAACATCCTTCAAAAGGGCCTTACTGAGATGGACACCTGGTGTCAAAGTCATGGCCTCAAGCTAAATGCTAAAAAAATGCCTAGTCATCCCATTTGGGAAAAACAAAACACCCATGAATTACCACATAGGTGGCAGCCCCCTTAATACAGAAGAGGTAATAAGAGATCTGGGGACCCGGGTAGATAGTAATCTCTTCTTTGACAATTATACTGCCAAAGTAGTTAGGAAATCCTTCTATGTGGCCCATCTAATTACTAAAGGGTTCACATCTAGAAATAAAGAGGTTATAGTGCCCCTCTACTTGTCACTCATCAGACCTATCATGGAGTACAATGCCCCATTTGGGATGTACATCACAAGACACTTCCAACAGTGGAAAGACCACAAAAGTACCTCACCAAGAGGATTACTGGCCTCAAACATTTGTCCTATGCAGCCCAATTGAAAAAACTCCGGCTGTACTCAGTGGCATATCGCTTACTCAGAGGTGAACTCTGCCTGACTTACAAAGCCATGTTCAACTCAGAATTGATGGACATGCTCCACCTAAAGAAATCTAAGTCACTATGAGCCACATGCTCTAGTGAGCTAAACCTCACCACAACAATAAATAGAACATGCTGGAGGAATAGATTCCTGTCACAGGGACTCCCCATGCTTTGGAACAAAATTTCAGACTACATTAGGGAGAGCCCCTCACTAACACTCTTCAAGAGAAACCTTGACGAGTGGCTGGGTAACAGAAAATATACCCCTGGGATCACTTCATTGGCTCTGCTTGACAGAGGATCAGTTAATTAATCAATGGGGTGGTGAAAGTCGACACACTCTGGCTAGGCTTATAAATGCCCTCGGGCAGATAGCCTAGTATCTACTTATGAACCTATAATTATGTGTGCCAATAACAAAAGAGTCAATGTCATTCCATGGAGCATAGATACAGTATTCCCTTAAGAAACTGTTTGACAAACTGGTGGTTTTTCACAATACTGCCCTTCACATTGTCAAGACAGCAGAAATAACTGACCCATGCACACTATTCATTGAATTAGTGATGCTCAAATCATACAGATGTGCTTTAGATTGACTGATTATGGTGACACCAGATACCAATCTACCTACATGGAGAATCTCCTTCACCTGGAGGAAAAGATTTGCCAAGTGGAAGAATGCCTGACAGCTTCTATCACTTTTAATCTACCAGCCATGGGCTCATTTAAATCAAGAAGTGTAAATCAGAAGCCAGACCCTGCGGTGTAGATGACTGTCTGCCTAACCACAGAGACATGCCTGGTCAGGACTCGGAGATACCTGTAAAACCATGGACTTGAAATCCTAAAACTACATCACTCTCAACCAGAAAAGGTCAAAGAACATTAGCTTTGATTGTTCTTAGCTAAAGCAAAAGATACTAAACTGAAAGGATCACAAATGATTTTGCCCAGGCATGTCTAGTTAGGATGTCATTCCACTCTGTTGTAGGTTTATACAGGGCATCTGTCTTCTTAGGAACTCAAAAAGATGAATCTGGATATTTACAGGCTGTTTTAATGGCATCCTTTAGGACGTGTTCCACCAAAAGGATGATTCAATGCTCCTCATCCTTCTTCCAAAACCACTGTTTCAGTCATTTCTTAGGAGAAGACAGAAGGCTATAAGACAATCCTGAGAGGAGTGCTTAAGCCTGATAGTCTCTTCCAAAGCAGGGATTATCAGTTATGGAACTATAGGAAAGGGAGGTCTTACTATCTTAGTTTACCTCAGAAATTACTACAGTATCCCAAAATCCACTTCCTAGGAACAGAAAGAATAAAGGGAAGACAATCCTTAATACCAAACTCCAGAAAATAGCAGCCTGGGCTGACGCAACATATGAGATGATGACTGAATGAAAGGGGAGAACTGAGTGGGTAACAAGGCCTCTGCATCTGGAAAAGCAAAACCCACAGAAGATACCAGAATGTGAGACCTGCAAGGGCTTCACATGCAAATCAAAATATGCTCCCTAAGGATGCAGTTCTACACCAAAAATGACAAATTAAAACAACTTAAACAATGTGTTTATACCTATGTGTGGCAAGTCCTTTTGAGCCCGCCTGCTACATAATTATCCATGACAGTCTCCTTTTATTTTACTTACAAACCTTTTTCAAATCTTAGAGAGTTGTAAGAGGAACAGACTTTCCTAATCAAAATTCAATCACCAAACCTTTACTATGGAACTAACAAACAAAAAACACTAACTAATGAAGACTGCAGTGCTAAATCAATGACTAAAGATTAAACACAAGCACTGCAATATCACCACAAACAGAGAGTAGAATGCCTGTTCAGCAGATAAAATCAAAATAAAACCAGCACAATTTAATAATGAACAGATAAAAAATCCTTCAAACAACAGGATGTGAATCCTCACAAACAAACAGGATGAGCGTTTTCGGCTATGCCTTCATCAGATCCTGTTCACACTAAAGCACCTCCTTTTTTATATTGTTACTAATCCAATCAAGTCATCTCCTGAGCTTCCTGCTTTTCAGTACAGGTTTTAAAGGCACCACTCCATTAAGGCCAATGCTCCTGTCTGCCTGTAAATCAGCTATCAGCATAATCACCACTCCCCCACCCTTGTCGGGTTTCATAATTCTGTACTCATTGGATTCTGTTAACTGTTTTAAACAAATCCTTTTATTAAAGGTTAAGTTGTCCTGCAAGTGTCTCTTATTATTCAATTGTTTCCTAAATTCTTGTTCACACAATTGTTCAAATAACACAACACTAGGATTAGAAGGGGGGATAAAGGTGCTTTTCCTTTTAATAGATATCACTGTTTCAATCAAGGGATTGGCAGTGTTTGAAAAAAAGACCTTCAGATTGAGCTGTCTCGTATATAACTTTAAATTAATTAACACTAACATCAAACAAAAAATTAGGGCAAAATTGATTTGATACTATATTTTTATAGTATTTTATTAACTTTTATTGTAATGTGTTGTCAAATGTGTTTTTACTTATATATTCACTTATTTATATTTTTTAGGTCTTTGGTTTCCTTATATGTGTGAACATTTACTTTTGTTTTCCTGTAAGTGTTTTTACATGGATTTCAAAGGGTCAAGGAAAGCAAGTTATTTGAATGTTTTGCACTGTGATGTAATCTTATTAAATATTATAATTAGCATGTGGTATTTAAATTATGCTTGTTAGGTACTGAGCACTCTGATGATACCCTATTTATTCTAAGGGAGAAAGCGCTTAGTCTTTTTGTTAGTTGTTAATAAAGCTGGTGTACGTGACTAGAGAGAGCTCGTGGGTTTTTTCTTTTCTTTTTTGTTTCTTAGTGCTGTAACCCTTGTGATACGCTTTTATTTTGTTTTATTCAGAATGGCCCAAATGAAGCCTGCTCTGGATCTAGAAAAGGCATCCAGTTTGTAGTGCTTCATAAAAGTATGGACTGACCAAGTTGCTCCCTCTAGAAAACTTCTAGAATCCACCTTTTCCAAAATGCTACTGGAAAGGAAAAGGCTCTAGTGGAATGTGCCTTTAGCTTGCCTGGATTTGCCTTGCCATGGTGAGTGTAACAAAAAACAATATCAGAGGACAACGAGCATGCAATGGTTTGCATAGAGACAGGGTAACCTTTCTTTGCTCGATAAAAGGAAATAAAAAGACTTTCAGTCTAACTAAAGGACTTTGTTCTGTCAAGGTGCCTGAGCTGCCAATGTACATCCAAGGGATGAGGAATCCTCTACCCCTGATTCTTAGGTTCTGGAAAGAACACGGAGAGATTGATGGACTAATTATGAGTGAGCTCTGAAACCAGTTTTAGCATGAAGGAATGGTTAGTGAGTAACACAACCCTATCCTTGTGGAAAAGGGTGCCTCAACATGAGAGCTTGCAGTTCAGAAACTCTCCTTGCAGGTGTCGGAACAATAAGCAAAACAGCGTGCCATGTTAAGAACTTGAGATCAGTGGAAACTGCTGGTTTGAAAGGTGGTAAAGTCAATTTTTCTAGAACATACCTAAGATCCCACAAAGCAGAAATTTTCTTGCAAGAGGTTCTCATATGTGACACTCCTTTCTTAAACTGTTTTGCCAAAATTAAAGAGGAAAAAGGGGGATCTAGCAGGGGGGGCAGACAAGCAGAGTTGGCCACTAAATGCACCTTAACAGATACATACAATAAGCCATCCTAAAGTAGCTCACAAATATTTAAAGACTGGGGGATATTAACCTCAATGGACCTCCTATTCCCATTTAGGCACCACTTAGAAAACCTCATTTATTTATAAAGATAAGATTTTCTAGTAGCAGGTTTTCTGGCATCCTCTAACCTCTTCAGCACATCCTCATGGAACACATGCTTAAAGGGAGTCAAAACTGAATCATCCAAGCTTTCAATTCAATTTTCTCTAAATCATGGTGTGCAAGTCACCCCTGAGACTGTGTGAGCAGATCAAGAGTGTGAGAAATTGGTAATTGTCCCTGATCAATACCAGTAAAAGGGAGAATCAAGATTGCCTGGGCCAATATGGTGTCACCACAATGATCTTTGGCATTTCTGTCTGAACTTTGAGAAGTACCTTCTGAATCAGAGCAAAATGTGGAAGCACAAAAAGGAACATTCCCATCCAAGGGAATGAGAATGTGCCTGTCCTCCAAGCATGGCTGCCAGGATGTCTGAAACAGAATGTCTGCAACTGTCTGGTTTGAAAGGATGCAAACAGATCTACTTGAGGTGTTCCATATAGTTGGACTAGATCCTGGAACAATGTTGGCTTGAGGTTCCACATGTGTGGGTCTACCCAGGATCTGATTAATCTGTCTGCCACAACATCCTGCTCTGACAAGATGTAAGAAGCCTGGAGAGTCAAAAAAACTGAAAATTCAGCTCCCAGGCCATCACTGTCAACCAGCACAAAGGGGTAAGACCTTGCTCCCCCCCCATTTGTTTATATACCACATCATTGTGGTGTCCTCAGTAATCGCCTGAGGAGGACCTCGAGTCCATAGGTGATGAGAAATCATCAAGGTGTGAACTACTCTCAACATCTCCTTGATACTGATGTTCTTCTGAGCATACTTGGGACCATGCTTTCCCATTTACACAGATCCCCATGCAAAGTCGGGTGAATCTGTCTGGACAGATTCCATTAGAATAGGAAGGGAAAACGGAAGTCCTGGATTGACAGTCAATTGCTCTCACCACCACTATAACTCATGTCTAATGAAAAGAAGCACCAGCAACTAGGTTTACAGGGAATAATGGTGTGAAGTCCAACAATTTCGACCATACCACTGAATTTTTCTCATGTGAAAATGAGCCAGTGGTATCATAAGAATCATGGATGCCATCAGTCACAGTATTTTCAGGAATTCTTGAGCTGGAGCACTCCTCTTGGAGAATTCCAGAAGCATTGCTTGCTAAGAAAAAAATCTTGCGTTTGGGCAAAAAAGCCATTATTATGCTGGAATCAATAAGACACAATAGAAAGCCGAGCCTTTGCAAGGGTGTCAGTCACAACTTCAGGAGACTGAACTTGAAACCTAGAAGAGACAGCAAGGTCAAAACCTTCTCTAATGATTCCAAACACTTGAATGCAGATTCTGCACAAATCCACAACTTGTCCAAGTAAGGAAAAATGTGGATGTCCATAGTCCAACAGAGGGCCAATGATGGGGCAAGACATTCTGTAAGCACTCCAGGAGCAATGGATAATTCAAAGGACAATACAAAAAAACTAAAAGTGTGACCCAGACACAACAAATCCCAGACACCCCAGGAAACAATGAGCAATAGGGATATGATGGTAGGCATCATTTAAATCCAGGGTCACCATAAAGTAGTGGTCCAGAAGAACAGGAATCACAGTTTGCAAGGTGAGTATCTTGAACTTAGGAATCTGGATAAAGGAATTTAGAAAGGGCAGGTCAAGTACTGGTCTTCATGCATTTTCTTTTTCAGGAACCAGTAAAATTTTTGAATAAAACCCCCTCATTCTACCAGAAGTAGGCAAGGGTTCTATGTCCCTCTGAGTCCAGTATATGCTGGAGAAAGGAGGGAATAACAAAGACTGATCCAGCGCATGAGAAGGAACTTCCCTGAATGGAGGAGGATGTTTTTTCCATTGCCATCAGTAACCCTTGCCCACAATGTTGAGGACCCATTTGCCGGAAACCACTGATGATATGAAACATTTTTGATACACCCTCAATCAATTTACCTCTGTTATCCCAGTGTTTAAGGATCTGATTAACTGCAATACCAAACGCATAATCAGACTCAATGATATAATTTAACATGTAAATTTTTAAGTCATCAGAATTTTTTTTTTTAACTGTAGCATGTTCCCTCATCACCACAGATAAAGCTGCATTTCTAGAAATAGTGTCACCCCCTTCTATGGTACTTTTTAATGCATGTTTTGACAGCTAAGAAACAGGCAAAGATGGCGCTAAAGTCTTCTAAACTATACATGCATCTCATCACAAACTTCCACATAAGACAGTGATAGTTAAATATTTTAAAACTTACTGTGCTGAACTGCCTCAAGATTCTAGTCACGTGCCAATTTTATCTTGAGGGACTGGGATTCTAGAAGACACAGACTTTATGTTTAAAATGGTAGCTGGAGACACAACAGTAGATTCCACAGACAAAAGGCTCTGGAGACCCAGAAAGGTTGATGAAACCCTAAATTACCTAAATGCTTTTTTAGGGACAGCCTCAGTAAACAAAGGAGAACTATAGGCTTTCTTAAAAACATCCTCCAATGCTGGGATCACTGAAGGGATGGGCTCAAGAATCAGTCCCTCATCCTCCAAAAGATCATAGACCCTGCCAATCTTGGGGTAGTAGACAACTGTTCCCAATTAAATACATCCCAAAATCTAGCCTGCATTTGGGAAAATGCAAACATCTGTTTAGGTTCAGGTATCTGCTCATCACCAGAGGAAACCAACTGATCCAAACCAAATAGGTCAGAACCCCCAGACAAATGAGCCACTTCAAAATTAAGATCCACAGCAAAAAGACCAAAAGTGGAAGCACTGTTACTGCTACTAACGTGGGTATGCACCCCACAATCAACTGCTTGAACAATGGGTCTTCAATGGGAAAACTGAAAGAGACTGCTGCTCAATTATGCATAGGATTTTTGTCTCATCTTAGCATGCACTACAGTACTGGGAGAATCCCCAGGGCAAAGCCTATCAATTCTGGTGATGGATTTTGCACCACTGACTACCTCTACACCTAAAGAATTTGGTTCTCCCATACATGAACCAGGCAATGGTAGAGCCCCAGAGGATGTGTCTGACCTCATGTCATGCACAGTTGTGGTACCAACAACACACCAGAAGACCTGGAGGTAAAAGACAGCAAGTGGTCCAATAGCCTGCTCTTGACTGAGTCTATTGTGGAGTCACACGCTGTAGGCTAAGGTATATATATATATATTTTTATTTTTATGTTTCTTAGGTGCAGACAGGAAAGATGGTTGGTTGTGGTGGTGGGGGTGGGGAGTTTCAGACTCAATCCATCCAGAGGGCAAAAACTAGCCAGGTCAATACAAACTACTGGTAAGACAGTATTCCCAAAGGGCCTTATATTTTCCCTTAAAATAGCAATGTAAAGACTATTTAAACAGAACAATGAATAGATTACTATACAGAAGCAAAAAGTCAGTAATTCAGAAGTTACACACTAAGCACCAATACATATCATCAAAATCTCCAATAAAAACAACAATAAATGGCTAATATCAGTTAACACACTAAGCACCAATACGTATCATAAACACCTCAAATAAAACATAAATGGCTAATTTCAGTCCCACATGTATAAAAAATGTGTAAATTATCCTTACATAAGGAATTCAATTTAAATTTAAGAAAACAAAACTCCTGTCAGAAAACAAAATGGTGTCAAAATAGAGATTTAAAAGAAAACCTCATTTATAATACCATTAAATTACTCCAGCCACCTACAAAGATATGAAGAAAAAAGTACAAAAACAGCAAGTTTTCCCTTCAAAAGATTCAAAATAGTGCCTTAAATCAATGGAAATAACAGCAGCAATTTATTCATGATTATGGTAGCACGAGGCAATGACAGAACTTGACAAAAATGTCCCCTGTAAAGAATGTCTGTCAAGCATCCACAAAACGCCCATAAAACACTTATAAAGGGTTATAAACCCTTCAGAAACTGGTATTCAGCTTACCACACACAGAATAATCTTTCACTATTAACAGGAAATTTGCAAAGATACACTTTTTTTATTAAAATAACACACACAAACACACACACACACACACACACACACAATACAAACTGTATACATTACAAGCACTAATAGAAAAGACAGAGGGAGTAATAAAATAATAACCCAAAGGGTATTCTTATCTGAGCTCCAGAGAACAAATTTGTCAGAGAAAGGTAGTCTTCTTAGAGATCCTTTTCTTCCAATGGCACTAGAAAAAAATGAGGGTTGCTGTCTGTAGCTGTGAAGGACTATCCTGCTCTGGCAGCTGATTGGTCCTTCACACCAACAGACATGCAGTGGGAGGAGTCTAGAGTTGTGAGAAACTGCCAGGGAGAGGTTATAAGGCACTACTACCAGAATGCCAGTAAGGCAGCATGTTTGTTGAACATCTTTCAAAACCTGTACATTCTAGTCAAGAGTTAAAATCCATAAGGAGGTGAAAATGAGAAATATTGGGCCTCAAAGTGAAAGTCCTAAGCCACCATATGACACCATGGTAGATTTCAGAAGTAAATGCATGCTCCTTAAGCACAAGGGCTAAACAATATTCAGATGTGTGCTGAGCAGCGATTATCAGAAGGGACAATTTCAATATCTACTTGTTGAAATAAAAAAAAATCAAAGTCACTGTGATGCCCCACCACTGGACCAGTAATCAAGAAATTTCACTACCGGCAACAATGGGGGAGGTACACTGGGAGGTTAACAAGTACACACACAATATTTCTAGATGTAGCGCAGTGCATCAAGTTTAATTTCCCTTAAGAGCACACAGAGACCACAGTCTGTCCAGACCTGGTTTCTTCCTCTTCCTCCAGACCCAAATAAGACTCCCCACCAGCACAGCTATAGAGTTAAGATCTCAGCTGAGTGGTCATGCCAAGATCTCCAGCACCCTCTCTGCTCAACCACTGATTCATTTCCATGCCCAAGCAGCTGACACACATACACACTCTTTGAGGTTTGATTTATATATACACACTCACCTGGGAAAGGCTGGCACAGGTTTACTAGCTATGCCCCTTTTGCCCAGACTATAAGGTAGTTATCACTGCTACCAGTCAACTCCTTATCAGCTACTTTAAGGCCCATAACAAAGGGTGTACAATCTTACTGTGTAATGTTACTATTAATACAAATGGTAGTTTGACCAAGAGCAAGGCTATGTAGGAGTGGCCTACACAATGTGACCAAACAAACATGCAAGTACTCTCAGAACTTAAATATCTCTAGACAGATTAGCCACAATGAAATGTTTAAATATATTTAATGATAAATAATGAAAGAACAAGAGAATACTGAATATATATTCACAGTGACATCAGAGTTCAAACTCACAGGAAATATTTAAAAGAACATTGCAGGACAGTCTCAAATAAATAAAGAAAAACATCTAAACTAAGCTTTGCTATATTCCTGACTATATCTAAGAGAATTATACTATTCCTCAGTAACTTACTTCATCAGAGCAAGGCAGATGTGTGGTGAATGGTTCCTGTTGTCAGGTCCACGACAGAATAGAGAATGCTGTGTCTCACTAAGAGACTTCTTAAATTAATATCTCAAATATTTTGCTGGGATAGTTTGCAGAATGACATCATTTCTTGTCATCTGACTCTATCCCAGGTGAAACCCCCTCCACTGCTGGAATCTAGCAGTATTTAGTATCTACCTGTGAAAATACATCTTTGGCAGATGCTGGAAGTCATAAAGCAATTACATCCCTTCACATTGCAAGACTAGTAATTATTTCACCTTAGAGACAATACAGAAAGCTCCCTAGATTTAGACATTGTGTCTCCTTGCTGCATTGAAACAGAAAGACATCATCTTTTATTGCATAGCCATAAAGTAATTTAATTTCAGCTACTTTTCTGAAGTTAACCTCCTGTATTCCAGTTTCCACTGTTAAAATATATACATTTAAACAACTACAACAGTGTATGTACATTTCTGTTCTCTTCCAGCAGGGCACACCATGGATACATCTTTAAGCTTAGTACTTTACAAAATACCTTTTCAACACATATGTCTGTACTGGCAGTTTGATATACACATGACATACAGTTCTAATACATTTATAACACAAGTATCTTATATAAACCATGCTTATATTCACAACTGACATATAATTATTTACAAAATTCCAGCTAGCTGTGCTAGCAGTATCTGTCTTCATCACAGTCAGCTCTCATGATTTAAAGAGGAACTTAATGTAACAGATACAATCAATGGGATGCTTTCCTTTAGTAATGCATTCTGCCAGATTTAGTATTCTTAGCACCACCATCTATGAAATTATACAGACTCTATATGGCCCACACAAGTACTCCTTGTTTGGGGTTAAGAGTTCTGAAAACAGCCAATGCACTCATCTCTGACTTCCAGTCAAACTAGATGGTCTACACACTCCCACTAAAAAAGGAGTTCTGGAACTCTGCTAACTATGCATAGAATGAGCATGTCCTCCACACACAAGCTGCTCTTTGAGGAGATCAAATGTTGGGTACATCAAGAACTCAACCTCAGAAGTCCACCACTCTCTAAGATCTTTAGATATGAGAAATACACATCATAAAAGTTACTTCAAGAACTTCAGGAATAGTCTGATTTAGGTAAACGTTCCAAAATAGTATTCATACTCAAGGAAAAATAGAATCATTAAACTCTAAAGAGGGAATGACTTGAAGGATACTCCTTCCAAAACAAGTTTTAATTAATGAAGGTCTAGAAGAGAACATGTGGTGATTATATGTACTCTATCGCAACAAACAATTTCTCTCCAACCACTCCAAAATTACTATAGCCAGGACACACCTACTATCCACCTTACTTTATGCCTCCCCTGTGCTTACCAATCTCTGAAAAACTGACCTAAACAAACTTGACAGCTGTTATAATAAGATAACTAGATATGCCACAGTATCACCCCCAAGAACCCATGATTGTGAAAGCCTCAAACAACTCAGTTGTTTAGAACTCCCGCTAATACTTCAGTTCAATCAACTATCATTTGCACACAAATTATTACATCACTCAGACAACACTCCAGCCCTACAACAACTACTTCAACCATACACCACTACCAGATCATTAAGATCAAGCACTCAACACCTCCTTAAGGTAACCAAATTTAACAATGAGGCAGGTAAATCTGTTTACAGCCCCTACATCTCTAAAATCTGGAACTCCCTTCCTGCCCATACAACAAGTAACAACTCCTCAACCCAATTCAAGAAACTACTCAAAATACACTTCCTGAATAACAGACTATGCTCCTGTACCACCCCTGGCTAGTAATTCATTATTTTTTCTATTATCAACTAGATTTATAGTTTAACTACAGGCTTTTATTATAGCAGTAAACTAAAAAAATAAAATAAAATTATCAACAATACTAGAAGAGAGACAACAAAACAACAGAAACAACAACTAACCACAATTGACACATTCACAATCTACTCTGAACCTTTCATCTGGGAGGAACAAAAGCATCTTGTGAGTCAGAGATAGTCAGAATTAGATAAAGGAAGCTTAAAAGCTAATAAAATGTTCGTGTTTGTCAAAATACAATCTCTTAAGAAAATTGAAGCCAGACTTTAACTACTAAGAGCAAAGCAATATGGGAAATTAAACTTAAGTGAATCATCCTACATTGCATAAGCCAATCTCCATGCTGCAGATGAGAAAGCCACAACATCCTTACATGTAATTTGTGATGAACCTCGATGGGCAGTTTCCTCTGTGCCTTTTGAATAACCACTGACAGAAGTTTGCATCTGGTCTGAGCTGAAATCTCTTACTGTTCCACTGGCTGCTGCTGCATTATTACTTGTGAGCTCATCTGTCTTGCCCAAATCATGCTGTTTGAGTATTCCCTCTGATTCAGTGGGCTGTCCAGGAGAAGGTATATCTGAAGCTCCTAAAAATAAATATGGTAATTAGATTCCATAAAAACAGTTACATTTAGAGTTGTGGTAAAAAAGGCAAACCATTACATGCTAGTTGCTCAGCAAATTGTTGTGGGTGAGCCTAAAACTGTGCCTTGTTGCCATTATTCTTCTGGTTTTGGCTGCTTACACAAAAATTATTAAAATGGCTGCCAAAAATGCATGTCTTTATAATTCTGCCAGTATATGCATAACATCCAATGTACTCGTCTCTGACTACCAGTCAAATTAGATGCTCCATCCAGTCTCTCCAGAAAAGAAACTCTAGAATTCTTCTAGCTATGCACACAATGAACATGTCCTTCACAAACGAGCAGTGGTTTACACTGAAAACCTTGAAACTGCATCAGTCGACCGGCATATGGTCGACTTGCAGTTTTCAAGTTGGCAGAATGTTGAACTCAAATCGATCGACTACACTAAAGCGAACGGGTAATGTACTTCAAGAATTTAGGTTGGACATTGTGCAGGGGGATCGAGGTTCAGTGAGGAACAGGGAATTAGCCCATTTCCTCACTGAACTGCAATCTCGGAGTTGGTATATTTAATGTGCAGGGGGTGCAGTAGAATTAATGTACCATTGACTGTACAGTTTAATGGCATGTTAATGTGGATAACAGGAGGTGAGTGACGTCACCTCCTGCTATGTTGACTACATCGAACCATGGTTGGTACTCATTTTCAGTTTGGTTTACTTTTCAGCATTCCAAATTGCGCATTTAGTCGACATTTTAATGGGGCAACCAAAGCGGATTCGAAATTCCAATAGTAAACCACAAGTTGCTCTTGGAGGAGGGCAAATGTTGAGTACATTAAGAACTCAACCTCAGAAGTCCATCACTATCTAAGATATTCAGATATGGTAAATACACATCAGAAAAATCACTTCAAGGAACTTCTGGAATGGGCCGATGGAGGTAAATATTCCAAAGTAGTATTCAGAACACTAAAGAAAAAGCAGAAACATAAAGATCTAAAGAAAAATGACTTAAAGGACAATCTTTCCAAAAAAAGGCTTTACTTAAAGTACGAAGTTCCAGAAGAGAATACGTGGTGATTATGTAAGTGGCCATGCCACATACATCTCTATAACAAGTACTAGAAGTAGAACATACATGCACATGTGCACATGCATGCATAGATGCACATACACATATACTCACACATGCATAAATCATTAATGCGCATGGATAACAGATATTTGGTAAATGAATTCTGTTCTTCACCCAAATCAAGGGAAACATTGCTTAGCTATCCTATGTAGAGACTTGACTCAAACAGAAAAAATGAATTGGATTGTGTACATTCAGAATGTACAGTGTCCTCACACCTAAACTCTTTAGTTCTAAGAAAATTTCAAGTAAAAGATGAGGCCAACAGAAACTTTAGAAATTACCTTTATTAGAAAGAGAATCAGTGTCTTTATATATTAAGTACTGAGGCTTTGAATTCTTTCTGGGAGAATGAAATTCCATGACTAACAGCATCTTCCATGAAATTAACCCAAAATTCCTTAAAAGGCTTACTGGCATGCTTGAACTTCTCCATGTCCAGATTTTCAAGGCAAAGTCCTATATCATATCCTTGCAAGCTATAGGTCACTCTCTATGGCGTAAGTAACCCATAACTCATTCTTGGACTTACTGAATGCCCTCACCATTCAACCCAATACCATAGTCATTGGTGACTACAACTAGCCCACTATCAACTAAGCTGCTTACACAACCCCAACCTTACAGGCCCAGAGATTCCTGTACTTTGTAAACACAAACACCTTGAAACAGATAGTCCATACACCTATTAGGGGTTCAAACATACTTGAACCAGTACTCACAAACATGGGAGAATGTTGTACCCCTTAGTGTAGTGTTGTCTAAGATCACACCACAAAGCTATCTCCTTCATAATAAAAATCAATTCTGTGACCATGGCTAGCCATGTAACACATAGGAACTATTCTAAGACTAACATTCAACTACTAAGTGATAACCTGTCAAATTTTTCTAGCACCCCAAACTCTGAGAACACAGCCGTCTGAGCAGAATTGTTTACAAAAACCCTATGCAATCATGTCAATAAATGCACAGAGGCAGTTGTGCCTACCAGAAATAAGCCTAGAACTAACTCAAAAAACAAATCACCCTGGTAGAATTCAAACATAAACAGGTTGTGCAAGAAAAGAAAAAAAAGTCATATCCAGGTTTAGGAAGTGCTATTCCCATCATGATAAAAACAGCCTCATCAATCTAAACAAACAATTAAGAGGGACAATTAAGTCTAATCATGCTAAATTTGAGATAAATATAGCCTCCCAGGCAAAGGACAACTACAAGGCTTTCTTTAGCTATGTCCAAAACCTCAAAGCAGCTCACAGTAGTGTGCAGAACCTATTGTAAATGGAACTACCTACACAGAGCCACAAGATATAACAAATTTACTGGATGACAAATTTATCACCGATTTCACCTCACCCCCAGCTGCTCCATCCCAGGAAATGCCATCAAACAAAACATTCCCAACTATCACTAGGGAACAGGTCCTACATATGCTCTCTAAGACCCTGATAACATCCCTGGATGCCTCCTAAATAGCCTGAAACATGGCCTAATGGGACCACTGGAGTCACTATTTAACCATAGTTTTCATTAAGAGTTTGTTCCAAACTAATGGAGAAATGAAACAGCCATCTCTCTGCACAAGGGTGGGCCATCAACTGACCCTAGAAACAACAGACCCATAAGTCTGACTAGTCTCATATGCAAAGCCACGGAAATAATTATCATGAAAATGATTAACAAGAACATAGAAAACCTCTAAACACTGGATTGTGGTTTGGTTTTGTCAAGGGGAAATCATGCCTACTCAAGCTGATGGACTTCTTTGAAAAGGTCATCAAGGCAATGGATGAAGGCAAAAAGGTGCAAACTGCCTACCTTGACATGGCTAAGGGATTTGGTACAATTTACAATTTAAACAAATTGTAAATCAATTCATGGATTTAGGCATAAATACCCGTGTTACATGCTGGATAGCCAGTTGGCTCTCAAATAAGATCAAGAAAGTTAGGATAGAAAATATCACCTTCACAAAGAAGCCCATCATTAGTGGAGTCCCTCAGGGCTATGTGCTGGGTCCGCTCCTTTTTAGCATCTACTTCTTGGAAGTTAAGGCCAATATCAAGGGCTTCTGGTGGTTGACCAAGTTTGCAGATGACTGCAAATTAGGAGCAGTCTTGGAATTCCCCCAAGACACTAATATCCTACAGGAAGGACTAACACCAACAAATAACTGGTAACAAAACCACAGCTTAAAACTCAATGAAAAGAAATATATAATAGTACTCTTTGGGAAGTCAGCCACCCAATGAAATTACCTCATATATAACAAACCCCCAAGAGCAGTAGAACCAGTAGTCAGAGATTTGGGTACACATGTAGATAGCAACCTGGCTTTTGACCCATATGTGCCTAAGGTTCATAGGTAGATACTAGGCTATCTGCCCTAGGGCATTTATAAGCTTAGCCAGAGTGTATTGGCTTCCACCTCCCTATTAGATTAGCCTATTGTGCCTCTGAAAAGTAGGTCACAGAAGGTACTCTTTTAAGATTAGTTTACTGTGCCTCTGTCTAGCAGGGACACAGAAGAGATCCCAGGGGTGAATTCGCGATTTCCCATCCATGCGTCCAGATTTCGCTTGAAGAGGGTTAGCGAGGGACTATGTCTAACATGAATTGGGATTCTATTCCAGAGTGAGGGGAGCCTCTGGGAAATTAATCTGTCCCTCCAGCATGTCCTATTTATTTTTGTGCTGAGGTATAGGTCCCTGGAGCGTGTAGCTCTAAGGGACTTGGATTTTTTGAGGTGGAGCATGTCCATTAATTCTGGGTTTGACATGGCTTTGTACGTCAGGCATAGATCGCCTCTGAGTAGGTGGTAAGCAACTGAGTAGAGCTGGAGTTTCTTTAGTCGAGCTACATAGGACATCTGTTTGTAGCCCATGATCCTCTTGGTGAGGTACTTTTGGGGTCTCTCCAGTTGCTGCAGGTGTCGGGTAAGATACATCCCAAAAGGGGCATTGTATTCAATTATGGGCCTGATGAGTGATGAGTAGAGGGGCACAATGACCTCTCTTGATTTAGGTGCGAACCCTTTTGTGATAAGGTGGGCTATATAGAAGGTCTTTCTAACCACTTTGGCAACGTGATTATCAAAGGAGAGATTACTATCTACGTTGGTCCTCAAATCTCTAATTACTTCTTCCTTACTTAATGGATTACCACCTATGTGGTAATTTGTGGGCACCTTGTTTTTCCCAAAGGGGATGACCATGCACTTTTTGGCATTTAGCTTGAGGCCGTGGCTCTGGCACCAAGCATCCATCTCTGTGAGACCCTTATGGAGGATGCTTGTGTCAGCTGGAGATTCGATTATGGCCCCCAGTTTGCAGTCATCTACAAACTTTGTCAGCCATAATCCCCCCATGTTAGCCTGAACCTCAGAGAAGTATATACCGAACAAGAGAGGTCCCAGGACTGAGCCCTGTGGGATGCCACTTGTAACTGGTTTGGATTCGGACATGGCACCTGCGATTCTGACCATGTGGGTTCTATCTCTGAGCCAGTTTGCAACCCATCTTGTGATATAGGGGTTGATATTTAAGCTGGTAAGCTTATTTATGATGCCCGAGTGGGGTATTGTGTCGAAGGCTTTTGTGAGGTCCAGGTAGGCTGTGTGGACTACCTTACCCTCATCTATGGCTTTGGTAACTGTTTCAAAGAAATCAACTAGGTTTAAGAGGCAAGATCTGCCCTTAACAAAGCCGAATTGGGTAGGGTCCAGTGTCTGGAGGCGCCCAATGTCTTTGTTTATGAGTTCCATGATAATACGCTCCATAGCATTACAGACCAGACTAGTCAGGCTTATGGGGCGATAGTTTCCAGGGTCTGTTGTGGCACCACCTTTATGGAGTGGGACCACTGTAGCTGTACGCCACTCTTTGGGTACATATCCTGTAGTAAGGCTAAGTCTGAACAGTGACTTAATGTGAGGGTTCAGTTCTTCTTGGAGCTCGTGTAAGACACAGCCTAGGACACCATCCGGTCCCATATATGCTGTGTTTTTTGCTTTGGAGAGGGCAGCTTTCACCTGTGCATCTGTGATGTCAGGGAGGTTACATTCAGTTGGGATAGGCATTTGCTCCTTTGGGGGGGGAAGTGGGGGAGAAGTTTGCGCTGAATCTGGCTGCCAGGATGTTGGCTATGTCTGTAGGTTCGGTATATTTTGTACCGTTATGCAACAATTCAGAGCATATCTGGGAGTTTCTGCCCATGTTCCTGACATAACTAAAGAAGGCCTTGTGATTATCTTTAGTGTCTAGGGCAATTTTTCTTTCGAAGCTGGCCTTTGATGATTTTATGAGGGATCGAAGTTTCTTGCTAATACTGATCAGAGATGCCTTCCCTTTTGGGATTTTGCTCTGTCATGTAGTAGCTTCCTCCTTCTGTTGTATAGCTTATTTATGGCCGGGGTCCACCAGACTGGTCTCCTGTTTTTGGAGGAGTGAGTCTTGGTTTTATTTGGGATAGCACGATCCATGCATTCCTGCAGGTGCTCATAGAATGCATTTGTAAAGGATTCTGCGGATTGGGCTGTATTATCCTCTGGCCCAGGGGCTTTGAAGGATTCCACCTCAGTCTTGAGAAGTGCAAAGTTGGCTTTTGAGAAATTCTTTACAGTGATTTCCTTGGCTGGGGGTGGGGACGGGATATAGATGTCCAGGGAAATTTGTTTATGGTCTGATCTTACCAATGAGGGGTTTACCTCTAGTGTGGAACATAGAGTTCCCATGTTGGTGATGACCAGGTCCAATATGTTGTTCCCTCTTGTGGGAGTGGTGACCAGTTGTTCCACTGTGTTAGAGTTTATAAATTCAAGGAACCGTTGGGCGAGGGTGTTTGGGATTGAGTAGTTTTCCCCAGTCAATGCTTGGGTAGTTGAAGTCACCCAATAACATAGTGTTTGGAGAGACCTTCATATTCTCCAATGTTCTCAGGAATGCCAAGTGAGGTTCCTGTAATAGGGAGGGTGTTCTGTAGCAGGCTACAAACTGAAAGGCAGTTTTGCCCGCTGTTAGTTGCACATGGATGGTTTCCGATGCTTCGTGCAGTGCCACTAACCTGGAGGTGTAGGTATCTTTGATAAATATAGATACTCCCCCTCCTTTTGTGCTTCGGTCCGAGTTTTGGGGCTGAAACGCAAGGTATGAGTTATAACCTGGTAGTGCTGGGGTGCTCTCAGGAGCCTTGAACCAGGTTTCTGTTACTGCACAGACATCGATTTTCTCCATACTGAGGAGAGCCTTGAGTGCGTGCATCTTGAGGTTTAGACTTCTGGCATTGAGTAGCATTACCTTTAGTTTTTTATCTTTGGGTTGTCTATGGAGGTGGGTTTGTCCTTTGAGCCTTGCCTAAAAAAGGCACTATAGGGGTGGCAAGATCCTTGGCCAGTATACGAAAGCCTAAGGGTGACAGGTGCAAGCCGTCCCTAGCGAAGCAACGTGGCTTGTCGAGCATGTCATCCCAGGCAGACAGACACTGGATCCCCTTTGAATGACACCAATACTTTAGCCAATTGTTGAAACTGATCATTTTGTCTTTATACTGTGGCATCACTCTTGGTGAGGGCAAGATGCTACTAAAGGTCAGGGTCATACCAGCCTGGGCTACATGGTCAGAGAGCTCCTCTATGTCTCTTTTCATGTAGTCCAGGGAGGTATGTCTCAGGTCATTCACACCAGCATGGACAATGATGGAGTCATACTTGTACTTGCTTTTGAGTGACCTGAGTGCTTGCGTTATGTGGCAGATCCTGGCACCCAACAGGCAGCTTACAGTGACCTTCTCCTTGTTCAGTCTGGTGAGCGGGACGTCAGTGTGCCAGACAATAGAGTCCCCTATAACAAGTGTATTTGGTGTGTTGTTTGGCCTTAAGGGCTGTGACTGTGAGGCACACTGATTTTGTGAGATATGTGATTCGTGGGTATTGTTGAGGGGTGGCTGTTGCTTGGATATCTGCTTAGGAGGTCTTTGCTGTTTAGGCAGATTTTTATTTAGAGCCTCCGAGTATGTTTTTGTGTGTTAATGTGTTGGGTATGCAGATGCAATAGGTCTGTGTGGGACTGGATTTGTGGTGTGGGTGGTTACCTTTTCCTCCTGACTGACTGTTCCAGTCTTGGGTTGAGAGAGCTCTGCCTCCAGTTTGGCTGTGTAACTGCATCTCTCACATGTATTAGAGTTTGTTGGAAGGAGGAGAGGGTTGTCTGTGTACATAAGGCAATTGTAACATTGCCTCAAAATTCCCAGATTCACCAGCTGGACTGGAGAGTAACCTTGAACTGACCCTTGGACATACCAGATTAGTATAGGGAACTGTTTTTTTACTGATCAGATTAGGGAAGGGAACTGATTTTTCACTTGATCAGGAAGGACCAATCGGGAGCCTAATACTTATGAGAAGTCAAGGAGGGTGTAGTGCTTTAGTTAGTTAGTGTTTCCTTATAAGAGCTGAGCAAGTGCAGGGCTTTAGAAAGAGAATAGAGTGATTACTTTGAGAGTTTGAACAGTTCTAAGGGAAAAAGTGAAGAGCAGACTTTGTGGAGCCTGGAATACTTTAAACCTGTTTAGGCGGTGCTGCCCGATGCTGCTCAGTGCTCAAAACCGCGCAAAAAGAGAGTTGTAGGGTTAAGGAAATCATTCTATGTTGCTCAACTTATAAACAAGGACCATGGCATCTAAGTCCAAAGAAGTCATTGTTCCACTGTATTTGTTTCTCATCAGGCCCATTATTGAGTACAACATCCCCTTCGGTATGTACCTGATCAGGTACATGCAACAACTAGAACATCCACAGATGTTTCTCACAAAAAGAATACAGGATGTAAACAGCATGTCCTGTGCAAATCAGCTCAAGCCCTATACTCTGTTTCCTAAAGACTGTTGAGAGGCAGTGTATGCCTGGCATGCAAGCCACCCTTGAATCTCATTCTAATGGTCCTTTTGCATATCCAAAAAATGAACATCAGAATCACTCAATCTAGGGATTTAAACTTTGCTTGTGACATAAGTAGAATATGTTGGAGGGACAGCTATGTGTCTCAGAGAATTTACCTTCTCTGTAGCAGCCTCCCCAGTAATGTGAAACAGAGTTCTTTCCTAACCCTATTAAAGAGAAACCTCGGCTAGTAGATGGGAAATTAGAAATACACATCGAATCTACCACCTGTGTCTCTAATGGACAAAGGCAGCGTGTAAATCTTGCCCTAGCTTGCAAATACCCTTAAAAATAACCTCTAAAGCACATAAACCTGTGGGATACAATTGGGATGGTTGGTTAGGCTTATAAAGGCTTCAGTGGTCATTAACCTAGTATACACCTATGAACCTATAAAAAGAAAACAAGCCAATCAATATTCTGGTGTCATGGATGGACCACATTCCAGGTTGAGGGTGGTGGGACAAGATGAAAAATTCTTCCTCAGTCAGTTTCAGCTGTACTAGCAGCTTGCCTTCCATGAAATTGTGAAAGGTTTAATATTAATGAACTGACAAAGAATGTCAACAATGCTAGACCAGAAAAAATGAAGAGCAACTGGGAGGACAAAAGCATCATATGAGCTACAGAGAGGCAGAATTGGATGAAAGAAGCTTCATACTGCTTGTGTTTGCCAAGGCATAATTTCAAAGAAAACCAAAGCAGACTTCCACTAAGGATAAAGCAATATGATAAATTAAACTTAAACCTATCACCCTACCTTACATAAGCCAATGCCCATGCTGCTGCAGATCATAAAGCCTTAATATCCTTACCTGTAAGTGGTGATGAACCTTGTTGGGCAGGTTCTTCTGTGTCTTTTGGATGACCACTGACAGAATATTGAATTTGGACTACACTAAAGTCTCCTACTGTTACACTGGTTGTTACTGCTTTATTAGTTGTGAGCTCGTCTGCCTGGCCCATATCATGTTGTTTGTGTATTTCATCTGTTTCAACAGGTTGCACAAATGAAGACATGCCTGAAGTCCCTAAAATTAAATATAACAATTAAATTTCATAAAAAGTTAAACTAAAAGTTGTGGACAAATCATTACTTGCTAGCAGCTCAGCAAACTGCAAAGGATGAGCCTGTGTCACCTGTTGCCATTATTTTTCTGGCCAGGGCTGCTTACACAAAAATAATTAAAATGGCTACCAAAAAATGTATGTCATTATACTTCTGCCAGTATCTACATACTTAATATATACTACAGTCGATATCTGTTACCCAGATTCATTCCTTCTATGTAGTTTCATGGTTTCCTTGCACTAATTTCTTTCATCTGCACTCAACATGAAATTTTATGGAGCTATGAAGTTCTTTAAGGACATGCATTCATGTGACATGTGACTGTCACCCAAACAAGGTTAGTCTTAATTCAGAATTGCTGTTCTCTTCTCAGACAGTCCTCATTACTTGAACTTCATATTGCCATCCTCTGTCTTCAAATTCTTTCAATGCACAAAAACAAAGAAATGTATCAGACACAAACACCCTGTAATATTTTAGCTATCCATTTAGGAACTCCACAACGCTAAAAGACAAACTTATATATACTAAGCTGCTTGAGCTGCGTCGACTTTGTATTTCGTTAATGCTGCCCTTGACCTTTTGGTTCATGGCCTTACAACTGTATTCTTTGCTAGCAGGCATACCAAAACAGAGAAGGTCATTCAAATCATACTACTTTATCACAAGCTCAGGTTTTAGTTGTGACTGTATGAGTTCACGAAGGCTGAACAGTTTTTCATCTGCTTTACTTTGGGGAGGGAAAGGGTGACAGCAACCAAATAAATCCTTTACTAGTGGATTGCCATCTGTATTATTTTTCATCATCAAGCAACTCACTTCACTAGAGCTTCTTCTGCTTGCTTTAAGAATATCTTCATTATAGACAACTGTGCCATGGTCACTTGGCTTTAGTTCATGCTTTCACCAGTCATTACTGTCTCTACTATAACTCTAAGAGAGTACCTCTCCCTGAAGATGCAGTGACAAAGCATGTATTATGCCACAGAGGTCTATAGCACTAATAATTGTTTAAACAACTTGACTAGAAAATGGAAGTATGAACCCATATTGTTTTCTTTATTTTTAAATAGTTTGTACAGAAAATGTAAGTTCCCGTATCAGGCCTTCAATCCCTAGTCTTTTGCTTTTTGTTGCCTGCAAAGTAATGTAGTAATCAATACAGCAAACTTGACAAATCACTAAAAATGCTGTGCTTACCATTTTTCTTCACAGGTGAAAAGAAGCTGAATATATACGAAAAGATGCCCCAAAGAAATGTATTTCTTGGAAAACTGGCAGAAGCAGATCTGCTTTCGTATTTCCCTTTTTGTTGCACATTGTTGGCTGGGATGAAGTGTTCATCTAAAAGGATGAAAAAAAAATACCACTAATAATAATATTGTCAGTTAATTCAAAAACAATGAACACATTTTCTTACTGCAATCTTTAATCTTTATCAATCATTACAAACATATTGATAATACTCCCGCTCTATGGTGCAAAGAGATAAAGCCTTGACTATGACTCAGGCAACCCTAGTTCAAGTGCGTTTTGGATAATGCAGAATCCAGATAAGGGGGGATGGAAGTGACTGGCCACTGTGGCTTACCCATCATGGGGGAGGGTTGGTTCTGATCTGCTGTTCTACCCTCAAATGGAGATTTGAGGCAATGAAAGGCATAGGGGGTTGTGGGCCTGATACTATCAAACCAGTGATGATAGCCTTCACTAATATGTTTGTGGAAGCTGTACATACATAGGGGAAGGCATACTACATCCTCAAAGTGACACAAATGCCTATGTCAACACGCAGGGGTCTAGAGCCAAAATAAATGCTCACATAACCTACAGATGTAAGTGAGAACACAACCCACCTCCATGACTATCTGAATAACAGTCATCTCGTCAGTTGTTTTACCCATGCTGAGGATACCAAATGAAGGGGAAAAATGGGATAAAATCAATGTGAGAGAGGTTGATGGTCATTTCCGGTCAGCAGCCATTGAAGCAAATAAAAAAAACAGAAAAAATGATAATTGACAAAAGACCCAAGACATTGCAGGTTAAACCTTTCTGTGGACTGACATCAAGTTATCTATACACGCAGAGCAAAATGTGGTAGTGGCTGACACACAAAATTTGGCATGTGATAACTACTTTCCCAGCTTTGGCACAAAACATGGATGTCTAGAAATGATTGCAAGATTTGATAATGATCAACTAATGCTGTTCTCACTAGTGGAAAAAAGATAAGGGGGATGTACTGAGTCAACCTAGGTGTGAATGATTCTCAGGAAAAGTACAGTTGTGTAAATCGAACCTACCATAGCAGTAGATGTTCGAATAATTACTGCTGCAGTAGCCTTAGGTATGTGGGTGATAGCCTGCCAAGGATATAACAGCCAGACAGCTTCCAAAGCTTCAGGACATCTTCCATATGCCCAAACTGTCAAGCAGCTCGAGTTGAGCTGACTAAAGGACAATTTTGGGCACAGAGCCCTTCAGAGCTTTCTTGCCAACAGTGACAAGAAGGCTGAGCCATGAAAGAACAATGCTAGAAACAATAAAAAAATAAATTCCCACAACCTAACATAAAAAAAAAAAAAACATCAAAAAAGGAGGATAGAGGGTGGGAGTGGCTACTGTGGCAGTAATCATTACTGTTGTGGTAAGTTTAACTTACACAACTGTACTATGTTCATCATATTGATCACTGTTGCAGAGGCTATACGAGTAGATTACTGTAGCTAACTATGTTTGGGAGGTGGAAGGAGAAGAGACCAGGAGTCCCTGGAGAATGGTCCGAGCAAAGCTTGATCTGGACCTAGAAAAGGAATCAAACTTGTAGTGCTTTGGAAAAGTATGTGCAGAGGACCAAGTAGCAGCTTCTATAATACTTCTAGAATCCAACCCATTCAAAACAGCCATAGATGAAGCTGAGGTCCTGGTAGAGTAGGCCCTTTTGTTATGGTCAGTACAACAAAAAGTAAAGCCTGAGACAACCATTTGATAATAGACTGTTCTGGCACAGGTTGCCCTTCTTCTTACCTTCACTAGCAATTTATTCAATGGTCTGAAAGATTTAGTTCTGTCAAGACAGTACCTGAGTTGTCTGTGAACATCCAAGGTAATGAGTATCATTTCTCCTTAATTTTTAGGTTCTGGAAAGGAAATGGGGAGATGGATAGTTTGCCTTAAAGTTAATCTGGATATCATTCTGGTCATAAAAGAAATACTAGTTCTCAAAGAAATCCTATCCCTAAGGAAAATGAGATAGGTTTGACTCACCATAACAGCTTGCAGTTCAGATGCCATTCTTGCACAGGTCAGAACAATCAGTAAAGTTGTTTTCCATGTTAAGAACTTCAAATCAGCCAGGTTAGCTGGTTCAAATGGAGCAAATGTTAGCTTCTATAATGCAAAATTAAGATCCCAAGGAAGAGTCACCAGTTTTCTTGGAAACCTCTTGCGCAATACCTCTTTCAAGAACATTTTGACATGAGACTGCATTGAAACAGGAAGATCCTTTGGCAGACATGCTGTAATGGCCAATAAATTAACTTTTAGTTATGTACTTACCATAACTTTAGATGTTTGGGATCCATCTCGCCTACATTCTGTACTGATGGGTTCGGAGCCGATCCTCTGCTCCGACTCGGCACGCTATACTATAGAGCGAAGTCTCTTATTGGCTGAGCTATTCTATATCCCAGGATGCACCACCACTAATTCCCCAGATCTTGTTTGTCCGCACACATGCACACACACATGTACTGCTGATATAACATTGCCAGATGTTTCAAGATGAAACGGTCGAACTCGAACCGTCCGGTCTCTTCTGATCTCCAAGGCAGGGGGAAGGAGGGTGGGTTATTAGGAATGTAGGTGAGATGGATCCCAAACATCTAAAGTTATGGTAAGTACATAACTAAAAGATGTTATGTGATCCTATCTCGCCTACATTCTGTACTGATGGGACAGCGTCCCTAGCACCTGATTCCTGGGTGGCTCACTGGAAAACACTCCTGAGAACTGTGGAACTGAAGGAAGTTCGCCCCCGAGATGCCACATCCAATTTGTAATGAGAAATAAAGGTGTGAGGAGAGGACCAGGTAGCCGCAGCACAAATGTCACTAATGGCAAGCTTGGAATGAAAGGCTGTTGAAGTAGCCATACCCCTTGTAGAATGAGCTTTCACAGTGGTTGTAAGCTCTCTATTAGAAAGAAAATAAATATGACTGATACAGTCTCTGATCCACTTGGCAATAGTGACCTTCGTGATGGCTTTGCCCAATTTATTGTCTGAAAAGGACACAAACAACTGATCTGTTTTCCGTGTTTGGTGCGTCCTAAGTAGAAACGCAATTGTCTGTGAACATCCAATGAGTGGAAGATATATTCTGCTCTGTCTGAGTAGTTGGGGAAGAAAACTGGAAGTTCCAAAGACTGTTGAAGACAGAAACTAAACTGGAAGTTCCAAAGACTGTTGAAGACAGAAACTAGAACAAACTTTGGGAACAAAAGATGGATTAGGCCTAAGGGATACTCTATCCTTGTGAAAAACCAGGTACGGCGGTTTGACACATAGGGCTTGAAGTTCCGAAACTCTTCTGGCTGATGTAATTGCCACCAAAAAGGCAGTCTTCCAGGAAAGAAATTTCAAGTCAGAAGTTGCTGCCAGTTCGAAGGGGGAAGAGGTCAAAGCACCTAATACGAAATTAAGATCCCATGGTGGAGCAGGATGAGAAACTGGAGGACGTAGCAGCCCAGCACCTTTCATGAAGGCTTTACACAACTTATTGCTCATCAAAGGTGGGTCTATACTTTCATGAAAATTAGAAATAGCTGCTAATTGAACTTTAATGGTGGAGACCAAAGAACCTTGATTGAATAAGGAAGCTAAAAATTTCAAAACTTCAGCCACCGGGGGAGTAATGGGATCTAATCCCCGGAGTTGGGCCCAAATGGCGAATCTCTTCCATTTACTATTATACATCTTCTTAGTCGAATTCTTGTGGGCCGAGGACAAGATATGTAAAACTTCTGAGTCCAAAACCTGATTCCTGACTATAGTTGGAAGTGGAGGAGCCAAGCTGTTAACCTCAGTGAGTGAAGGGACTGGTGAAGCTGTCCCGACTGGTGGATCAAGAGATCTGGAACCTGGTCCTGGAACCATGGACCGTCCAGTGCGTATTTCCGAAGAAATGGCAGCCAGACTTGATGAGGCCAATATGGGGCAACTAAAATCATCTTGCACTGCAAGTGAATCGCTTTCTGGATCACCCTGGGAAGAAGGGGAACCGGTGGAAAGGCGTACAGTAAGCCGGTGGGCCAAGTTTGGACTAGGGCGTCCTTGGGAAACCCCCCCCAGAACCGGGGTGAGAGAGAAGAACTGTAGACATTTCGTGTTGAGGGGAGTTGCAAAGAGGTCGCAACAAGGAGTTCCCCATCTTCTGAAGATCTGAGATGCTACTCTGTCATTCAGAGACCACTCGTGCGGGGAGAGAATGGTTCTGCTCAGTCTGTCGGCTATCACATTGGATCTCCCCGGAATGTGTGTTGCTACCAAGAAACGGTTGGTTGCAACCGCCCAATTCCATACTTTCATGGCCTCTCTGCAAAGAGGGTAGGACCTGGTCCCTCCCTGCTTGTTCAGGTACCAGACTACTGACATGTTGTCGGACTGAATGGCAATCATACCCTGGGGGAGGTAGCTGTGTAGTGCTTGAAGCGATAGAAGCACCGCCCTCATTTCCAGTATGTTGATGTGTAGGGAACTCTCGTCGGGGTGCCACTTGCCTTGGACTGACCTGCCCAGGTAATGTCCCCCCCACCCTGTCTGGGAGGCGTCCGTAGTCAAAGTGGCAACTGGAGGAGGAGGAACGAAGGGTCACCCCTGATCCAGGTTGGAGGAGAGAAGCCACCAACGGAGGTCCTGTTTGCACGTCTCCGTGATTACAATGTGGTGACTGAGAGGAAGATCCTGATATGACCACTGGACCGACAGGAGCCACTGGAGAATCCTCATGTGCAATCTTGCTAAGGGGACCAGGAGAACGGTAGCCGACATGGAACCCAACAGTTGTAGGACCATCCTTGCTGGGGCTCGGCGTTTGAAGAGCAATGCTCGGACTTGAGATTGTGATGTTTCTATTCTCTCTGTAGGAAGATAGACCCACATTTGCTTTGAGTCTATCTCTACCCCAATAAACCGTATGCTCTGAGATGGCAGCAACACAGACTTTGCCCAATTGAAGGTGATTCCTAGGGAGGTGCCTAAAGATATAGTGGATGCTAGGTTCTGTAATAGTAGATGCCTGGAGGTGGCAGTTAGGAGCCAGTCGTCTAGATACAGAAACACCTGGAATCCTAGACTCCTCAGGTGAGCAGTCACCACCGCCAAACATTTGGTGAACACCCTGGGGGCTGTGGTGAGACCAAAGGGCAGTGCGCAGAACTGGAAATGACTGTCGCCCAGGCTGAAGCGCAAATGTCTCCTGGACGCCTGATCTACTAGAATGTGATAATAGGCGTCCTTGAGATCTATGGAGCACATCCAAACACCTTTCTCCAGTAGCGGGAGAATGGATTGTAAGGTGACCATCCAGAACTTGGACTTCTTGACTGATCGATTTAGGTTGCTGAGATCCAAAATGGGCCTCAAGTCCCCGGTCTTTTTTGGCACCAAAAAGAATTTTGAGTAAGTCCCTAATCCGGTCTGGTCTACAGGGACCGGTTGGATGACTCCTTTTTGAAGCAGCTTTGAAATTTCAATGGCTGCAATATCCCGTTGACTGGGTGGCGGGTCCGGGATTTTCCTGGATGGCGGGGGGGGTGCAAAAAGGGGATGACATAACCTCCGGCGATGATTCGGAGCACCCATCGGTCCCGAGTGATACTCTCCCAGGCCTTTAGGTGCCTCGAAAAATGACCCCCGACTGGCTCCAGAGCTGCGCAGTCGGGCAATCCTTCAGGGATGCTGAAAGGTTGAACAGCCACGAAAGGACTCGCGGTCTCCAGTGTTGCGGGGGCCTCTGCCTCCTCTGGGATGGCGTCTTCCTGAAAAATTTCCCCCTCCTCTGCCTCTAGAAGGGGGATCGTCCTGCTGTGAAGGGTAAGTCTTCTGAGATTTACGGAACCACATTTTCCCTCCTCTTTTAGCCTTGGGATAAGGCCGAAAGGGAGAGGAAAACCGTGCCCCTACGGCAGTCAAAGTCTTACCCTCTTGTTCACAGCGGGTCAAGGTGTCCTTTACCTTGGGTCCAAACAAAGAGGACCCATCAAAGGGAGCATCGGCAAAGGAAGACTTGAAGGCCTCCGCAAAATGACACAGGCGGAGCCAGGCTTGTCTCCGTAGAGCAACACCCGTACCCGCCGCTCTACTCGCCCCCTCGGCTGCATACGAAATGAGCCTCATGGACGAGTTCGATATCGACGATAGAGTAGCCAACTGAGAGCTAACCATCTGGGCCAACTGCTCAGGTAGGTTACCAGAGAGGGTATCTGAGAGTTCCTTGATCAGATCCCTCTGAAGTCTAGTGAAGTGCGTCAGGTAATTCAGAGACTTAAGGTAAAGGCTGCTGAAGTAAGGGTGCGCTTCCCGTACCGGTCCATGCTCCAAGACTCCTTATTAGGAGGATGGATGGACGTCGAAGCCTCTGCCACATCTTGCTGGGTAGCAGATGCCACCACCAAAGCATCTACAGCCACACCCTTGGTGAGAAATTCCTTTTCCGGGAGCGCTGACAAAAATTTGTTAGGGCGAGCAGGCACCGGTTCCACAGAATCTGGATGTTCCCACACCCTTCGAGAGATCAAATCTAGGAGCTCATCGAAGGGCGGAGACACCCAGGAGGCAGAGGGCTGTGCCCCGAAGGCCTTGAGGAACACCGACTCGTCAGAGGAAGGGGGTTTGGTCTGCCAGCCGCCTCGTTGTTTGAGGACTTCCAAGATGTCCGCAAAGGAGACATCATCCGAGGACGACTTGGGGGACCCTTCCGCATCATCAAGATCGGTGTCCGAGGTGAGAGACTCGTCAGGGGAGTCGATGTGCTTCCTCTTGCACTGTTTTTTTCTTGGGGGTTCCTCCGAAGACTCTTCAGAGGGACCTCCAGGAAGAGGGGGACCCCCAATGGGGGTGACCTCAGGCACAAGGGCTCCGCTGTCTTGAGACAGGGGGACTACAAAGGAACCAGTCTCCATGCCTAGGGAAGGTGCCGGGGAGACGGTGGAGGTAGCCAAAGAAGATTTGGCCAAAGCACTCCTCATGGCTCTAAAGGCTGGCCCCCCAGAATCCTGGGAAGGTCCGACCCCCAAAGCCATAACAGCAGACGGCACTCCCGCAGCCAACGCACCGAGAGAGGCTCGGAACCGAAAACATTGGTCCCGAAGCGTCACCCCCGGGGCCGACCGAAGAGGTCCGTGTACCAAACTCCGACCCGAAGGCCGGGGTAGGAGTAAGGGTCGGAGCCGACCCAGAAACCTCCATCGGCTCCACCAGCACCGACTCCAATGGTGCCGAGGCTGTTGGAGGAGGAACCAAGGCTAAAGGGTGGACCATCGGCTCCGATGCCGACTGGGCTGGAGCCGAAACTAACTTTTGGAAGACTGGAGACTGAAACAGCCTTTGGAGCACCCTGTGAATGTCCAAATCCGACATCTTGGAAGACCGGGAGGAGATTGAACAGGTCCGAGTAGACTTCTCCACCGGCTCCAAAGGACTCGATCAAAATCGGTGCCGAAGGAGACTCCATTGTAATTTCCCTCGGTGCCAAAGAGGTCTTTGGCACCGAAGGGGAAGAGTCTGAGCGGGCAACTCTCATCGGCTCTGAAATCAGCGGAGCCGATGAAGGTGACCCGCCTCTCGAAGCTCCAGCCGTCGGCTCCGAAGCCAGAGGAGTCGAGGCTGGAGGCATCGAGGCAGACCGTTCCACCCTCGGCTCCGAAGTCCGTGGAGCCGATTTAGAAGCCTGCCGAGATTTCTTAGAGGTCGGTTCTGACGGGCTGGTCAGAGCCAACGATTTATTTTTCTTAGAGGGAGAAGAGGAGGAAGAGAAAGCCTCCTCAAAACTAGGTTTGATAATCCCTTTTAAAATCAATTTATTCTTCCTCTCTTGGAGGACCTGAGAGGAAAAAGCGTGACAAACGCTACAAGACTCCTGAAGGTGTTTGGGGCCTAAACAATACACGCATAAGGAGTGATCGTCGGTAATGGACATCTTGTAACTGCAACGGGTACACTTCTTAAACCCCGATGGTCTATGTTCTTTAGACATAATTGTACACAGTCACTACACACTAAAGTAGAAGAATAAGGCAATGCCCAAATCTATTACTACGCTAATAGAAAAAAACTGAAATAACAGCAGATTCAAGAACCCTCTAACTAAAAACGGGTACTTGACCAACTAAAAGGACCAAAAAGGCACCACAACTGACACAAAAGACTCACTCACGCGCGAGGGGAAGGCCCCTCTAACTTAAACGGAAACCTTTCCCTGAAGACAAAATTACCACAAAAATCGCAAAAAAAATCACTCAAACCACAACGATAGCTGTTAAAACAGCTTTTGGGTCAAATTTAAGAAATTTCCTGACAGAAAAATCTTAGAAAAGTAACACTTAGCTCAGCCAAGTCGGAGACCATATCTTAGCTTGTAAAGCGGCAAACGAGATCTGGGGAATTAGTGGTGGTGCATCCTGGGATATAGAATAGCTCAGCCAATAAGAGACTTCACTGTATAGTATAGCGTGCCGAGTCGGAGCCGAGGATCGGCTCCAAACCCATCAGTACAGAATGTAGGCGAAATAGGATCACATAACATCCTTTTTTATTTTTTAAACAAGAAACATCTTTACTGAATTATTACTTATGACATGGGCAATCATACATTTATATAAATGAAAACAAACCATATTGACATACTTTCAAATTGCAAACATTATTCATCACATATAATTTGGTATACAGTAATTGTCAATCAAACATTATATAGCTCATTTGATTCCTGCCTTCCCCTAAACCCATTCATATTACAAAACATTATTCTACATGTATTGCTCCCACAATTTCTATTTTTTTCTATGTAATTTGTTTCTACCCTTTTCTAAATATCCCACTTCCAGTTCCTTTATCTTTTTTACTATATTCACTACTTCTAACATGGTTCATTTAGACTCCATTTTCTAGTAATTGCTTTTTTGGCAGCCACCAGAATTAAACTCATTAAGGCCTTACCATGTCTAGACAATTCCAAATCTGTATTACAGTTCCAAAAATCATTTTCTTACACCAATTTGCTCACCCAGTATTTTTGAGAGTAGTCTGCAGGGAATTTTTGAAGTCTTCTAATTCATTACACTCTCAAAAATATGTTGCCAGCCACCTTTTTCTTCCCCATCATACCTCCAACATTTGCAATCTACCAGAGGAAAATCCTTTGAAGTCTGCTTGGAGAATGAAAATCTCTATGCAAACACCTCTAATCAAAAATCCTAAATCTTCTCGACTTTGTTGTATATTTGGGGCCATACATATATCTTCTCATTGTTTCTTTGTGAATTGCTTATCCAGTCTTTCTTTCCCAAATCCTTTCTAACTGCTGCTGATTGATTCTTGTAGTTATTATGCAATATTCTATATGCCCTACTAATTATACTTCCTACTAATTATACTTTTAACAGCAGCTTCGCTTCTAGATTCCACTAAATCCTCTACCAACACTGATTTTTCTATTCCCTTCTCCTTGCCTATCCCCTATTCCTTTTTCCTTGCTTATACTCTAATATCAAGCCTTGATAGGGAAGACAATCTCTAGCCTGTGGTTCAAATGTATTCTTGGCCTCTTCCCATTCTATTAGCTTTCCCTCTCTAATTATTTGCTCCTAATACATTGGTTCCTTTGCCACTTTCCTCTAGCCCCCTCTTGCCTATTCTGTGTATCCCTAATTGCAGTTATCCCTATTGGCAGAATCTCCTTTCTCCATTCCCGTGTTGGCTCAGTTCTTAGAATACTTTTGTTAACGCCATGAATATAATATTGTGTATGGTTATTAATATTCTCCTTAAGGATCTGCATCTAAAATCTCAGACTCTCCTAATTTCTTCAGCTTCCCCATTTCATCATCATGCCTTTCCACTTTAAATTATACCTTTCTGCCTGTGTTACATATAACTTCTGAACCCCTTCAAATTAGGTAATCCCAAAATGACCTTGTTCTATTGAAAAGATCAGCTTATCCCACTTGAATCTTGCCCTCTTCCCCTCCCAGATAAAATCCTTCAACTCTTTATTAATTGGTATCCACAACTTCTTGTCTGTTTGATAAAAATATGCCTGATCTGTGTGTAAAACCAAAGCTTTCTATCCATAACCATAAAACAGAGCTTCCAGTTTCTCAGTTTTTGTATTAATCTTTTGTTTAGTCTCTTCCCACATATCCTTAGCTGTCATAACATAATCCTTTTTAACCAATACTCGTACTTCATTTTATCAAGTCCCCCATAAATATGTGTTTTGCTGAACAAATTTGTGTGTGGGTACATGTTTTACAGCTATTCCCTTTGTTTTATCTTTATTAATTTTGTATCCTAAAAAGAACTGAAACTGTCTCAGAATGTTTCACAATACCGAAATATAATTTTCTGGTTTTATCGGGTACAAAATAATATCATTTGCAAATAAGACCAACTTTTCTTGATCACCATACCAATTACATACTTGAACTTCTGAGTCCCTTATTTTCTTTGCCAATGATGCTAAATATAATGCAAATAATAAAGGGAAAAGAGGACAGTCCTGCCTGGTTCCTCTGGTCAAACAGAACTTGTCAGAGAGGAAACCCCTCTTTAATTTTTGCCTCCGATTCCCCCATATATCCTCCTAATTAACCTTATTGTGTCAGGGAATGCAAATGCTTTCATTACCACACTCATAAAATCGCAGCTTACTCTGTCAGATGCTATCGCTTCATCAACACCCACCAACAGTAGCGGTATTTTCTTAAATTCTGCTTTGCTTTGGACCATCATTGTTCTATTAATTTTGTCAAATGTTTGCCTCCCCTTCACAAAATCCATTGATCCATATCTATCAATTTTGGTATCAATTTTCCAATTCTTTTTAGCCATTATACACATAAACACTTTATAATCATGGTTTATGATTGAAATGGGCCTATATCAAGTTTGATCTGATGGGTCTTTACCATCTTTATTTATTACGGCTACCACAGCTTTCCTCCAGGATGTTGGTGCTTCTCCTTCTTTAAAAGTCTGTTAAACAAAACCTTCCCAATCTTCATCAATGTCTTCCTTCCTAGCTCCCAAACCATCTATTCATGGAGACTTTCCTGTAAATTGGTTATCCGTCACCATTTTTATTTCATCTGCTGCTATCCTAACTGTTAAAAATTGAGTGTCATCTACCGCTAACCTTGGTATATTTGATTCTTCCATAAACATTTCCATTTGTACTTTTTCCTTGACTTCCACATTTCTCTGCTTTATACAGATTTTCATAAAATTTATTAAATATTTCTAATACCTCTACAGGCTATCTGGTTATTTCCTTGTTATATGTTCCCTAAGCTTGGCAACAGCCCTTTCCACTTTCTGTTGCCTGAACTGTTGATAACTTCAGAGCACAAAAGCTTTTAGCACATCAAAAAAAGCAATCTTTCTAAACTCATTCATATTTCATATCAAGGTAGTCCCTTATTTTTTATTTACCTCTCTGCAGTTGCACCTTTTCTTGTACTGTGAGATTCCTCCTACTTTTCAATACTTTAACCACTGTCACTCTCTCTAAATAATTATTGTTACTTCTTAACCATATCTCTTTTTCTTTTATTTCTACCCTATTTTAAACTCCACTTTCATTTTATCCCACTCCCTAGCTATATTTTCTGAAGAAATTTCTATCTTCCCTAATAACTCCCAAATAATTTCCACTACCCATTCCTTAAATTCTTCTCTGTTTAACAGATAGGTAGGAAAGTGCCAGTGTGTCATTTTTATTTTATTACCCTGCATTTTTATTTTAGTTATTACTGGTGCAAGATCTGAAACAGTTATTGGATATGTATAAATGTTTTTGATTAAATGCACATGATCCTATAAAATGTAATTTATGTATAGCCTAGCCCAGTTTTTGTACCTTGGAGAACAGTATGTAAATTCCCTCTGAGCTCCTACTACTGAATTTATATCTTCCATACCAAATATTTTCATAAATTTCTTCAAACATTTACCCCCTTTTGTTATATTTTCTCTTCTAAGCCCCCAGATGCATCTTTAATCTTGCAAATGAAATTCCAATCCCCATCTATAAGTAAAATTCCCTGATGAAAGCTGATTATTTCTCCCAGAATTTTCTTAAGCTCCACTGTAGCAGTTTTAGGTGGAATATAAGTACATGCCAGCATACATTTCCTCCCCCTTGCCTATAGCCCCTTACTACTACAGTCTGTCATTATTATCTTCTTTTCCTTTTCTATCACTATTGGAGCTACTCTACCAATTAATATAAGTACTCTTCTTTTTTCTTTGTCCCAGATATTCCACTGAATAACCATCCTGAAATCCATTCTTTATCAAATTCACATGCTTATTTATTTCTCAGTCTGTCTCCTGTAACATAGCTATATGCACTCTTCTTCTTCTTCTTTCGGCTGCTCCCAGCAGGGGTCACCAGAGCAGATCAAATGTTTCCATTTCCTCCTGTCCTCTGCATCTTGCTCTGTCACACCAACCACCTGACCACATCCATAAACCTCATCTTAGGCCTTCTTCTTTTCCTGTTACCTGGCAGCTTCATCCTTAGCATCTTTCCCCCAATATACTCTGCATCCCTCCTCAGCACATGTCCAAACCAACGTAATCTTGCCTCTCTGGCTTTGTCTCCAAACCTTCCAATGTGGGCTGATCCTCTAATATACTTATTCCTAATCCTGTCCATCCTCGTCACACCCAGTGCAAATCTTAACATCTTCAACTCTGCCACATCAAGCTCTGACTCCTGCCTTTTTGTCAATGCCACTGTCTCCAACCCATATTACATAGCTGGTCTAACTATCCTCTTGTAGACCTTCCTTTTCACTCTTACTGGTACTCGTCTGTCACAAATCACTCCTGACACTCTTCTCCACCCATTCCACCCTGCCTGTACTCTCTTCTTCACCTCTCTTACACACTCACCATTACTCTGAACTGTTGATCCCAAGTATTTAAACTCATCCACCTTTGCCACCTGTACTCCCCTGCATCCTCACCATTCCTCTATCCTCCCTCTCATTCACACACATATATTCTGTCTTAGTCCTGCTGACCTTCATTCCTGTTCTCTCTAGAGCATATCTCCACCTCTCCAGGGTCTCCTCCACCTGTTCCCTACTCTCACTACAGATCACAATGTCATCTGCAAACATCATAGTCCACGGGGACTCCTGTCTGATCTCATCTGTCAATCTGTCCATCACCATTACAAATAAGAAAGGGCTCAGAGCTGAACGTTGATGTAATCCCACCTCCACCTTAAACGCATCTGTCACTCCCACCGCTATGCACTCTGCATTTCTTAATACAGTTCACTGCTCTTTCTTTTTTATATATATATTGTAAGAAGCTATTATTCCCACTTGTCATCTATAACAGCTTTTTTAAATGTTTGCTTTCAGCTTTTGTGTTGCACGTATGTTTGGCAGGTTGATCTTTTATACATTTGTTTCTTATCATATCCATTTGAACCTATGTCACATCTTACAAAACATTTTGTTTTAATGAAAACCCTCAAACAAAAAAAAAGCAAACACACCTGTGAACCTATTAATTTTATACAAACGCACAAAAATATGTACATCTTCAAATAATGAAGTTTAACCCTCCTAATAGGAATTATTGTCTCAGATTGACAGCTATACTCAGACTTTAACTGACCTATAAAAAGAAGTTATGTACTCACCATAACATTCCATCTGTGTTGTCGATGTTCATTCATTCTTGATGAATGGGACTTGGTTTCAATCCTCAGAACCGGCTCAGACATTATACAGTTCACGGCAGCCAAAAAAACTCTCGAGCTAAGACTCTATCCACAATGCCCCTGTCTCCATTACCTCAGATCCAGTTTGTAGCCAAAGGCAAAGGTATAATAGATATAAACCAAGGTAGAAGTAATGTCCAATGACAAACCTACAGAAACCCAGGACAAGGGTTTGATCTCCCAGGAAATCTACAGGAGGGGGAAAGAGGGTGGGATGTCAAAAATGAATGAAGATCGATAACACAGATGGAACGTTATGGTGAGTACATAACTTCTTTATCCGATGTTGTCAATCTTCATTCATTCTTGATGAATGGGACAGAGTCCCCAGCTACTTTAGGTCCTGGGTGGCCTTATGAAAGGATATTCCTGAGAACCATAGAGCCAAAGGATGCTCTTCCCCTGGAGACGATATCCAATTTGCAATGAGTGATAAAGGTATGAGGCATAGCTCTTGTTGTGACTGTGCATATGTTGTCCATGGAAGGTTTTGAATGAAAAACAGCTGACATGGCAATTGATCTGGTAGAGTGCGCTCTTACAGGCACAGATAACTTTCGGTTGCTATGATTGTGAAGGTTGCCAGCCCAGCTAGCTAGAATTTTGTAAATAATTCTATTTTATTTATGAATAGTAATATGGTTTATATGCTTGTCTTACAAATGTAAGAAAACTATATGTTATGTTAAACTATATGTTATGTGCTGAGCTTCAAGAATGTAACCAGAGTGTACCCTACTGGAAAAGAACAGAAATGTATATGAACTATATGTTTATCCAAATATATGTTTTGATAGTAAGAAACTGGATCATACAGAGTTAACCTTCAAAGCTCTAAGAAAATAAGCTGAAATTGTTTACAACTGTGGTATCTCCCAGTTTCAGCTAGGAGCCAGGATGTCTACAGCTAGGAGTTCTTTCTATTGTCTGGAAACAGAAATAATTGGTTTCAAAGGTAAAAGTATTTAACTGTTTTACGACTTCCATTTCCAGGCAAGCTTCTAAAAGATATGCATTTTTGACACAGAGGTGTCAAATAGTGATGTCATCCAGCTAACCCAGCAGTAATGTGTATTATTAATTTAAGAACCATCTCTCAGAGAAAGACTTTGCATTTGTATCGTCTTAGATCTAGAAACATCCTCTCACCAGCACTTCTGCCTTGCTAATAGTAAGTACTAGATTACAGTGATTTCTCTTAGAGATAGATAGGAATATAGCAATATTAGTTTAGATGTTTTCTGTATTTATGTGAGACTGTCCTGCAATGTTGTTTTAAAATAATTCCTTTGATTCTGAACTCTGTTGTCATTGTGTTGAGTTATTAAGTATTGTCTTGTGCTTTTATTATTTATTATTAGATATATTTAAACCTTTTAATTGTGGCTGGTTTGTTTAGATATAGTTAAGCTCTTAAGAGTACTTGCATATGTATTTGGGGACACTGTACAGACCACTCTTTAATAGCCTTAAAAGTTTGGTCACACTTACCATTTGGATAATAGTAACATTACACAGTAAGAGTGGGCACCCTTTGGTAAGGTCCTTATAGTAGATGATAAGTAGTAGTTTATGGCAGCTGGTACTACCTTATTGTCTGGGCAGAAGGGGGCATAGTGAGTGAACCTGTGCCAGCCTTCCCCAAGAGTCTCTGTGTGTTTGTATATAAATCAAATCTCAAAGTGTGTGTGTGTGTGTGTGTGTGTGTGTCAGCTACTTTTGCAGGGACACAAAGCACTGATTGGACAGAAAGGGAGCTGGAGGTTTTGGCTTGACCACATGGCTGAGATCTTAACCCCATAGCTGTGCCAGTGGGGACTCTTATTGGGGTTCTGGATAAAGAGAGAGAAAAACCAGCCCCAGACTAACTGTGATCTGTGTGTGCTCTTAAGCGAAATTGTACTTTACTGTGTGTGTATTTGTCATCCTCCCAATGTGCACATCCCTCACTGGTGCTAGTGGTGGGGATTGAGGCTCCTTGATTACTGGGCCAGTGCAGATTATAAATGAAGGTAACACAATCTCTTAGCCATCTTGACAAGGTAACTTTTGAGACCGGTTTCCCAGAGATGGTCAAAAAAGGAAACAAATAACTGGTTCAATTTTCTAGACTTTTTAATCCTGTCGAGGTAGAAATGTAAATGTCTATGAACATCCAGTAATTGCAGACAATATCCACCTTTACTGGAAAACTTGGGGAAGAAAATGGGCAAATCAATAGTTTGATTAACATTAGATTCTGAGACCATCTTAGGAAGAAAGGAAGAGTTGGTCCTCAATGAAACCCTATCTTTATGAAAAATGAGATACGAAGGATTCGCACATAATGCTTGGATGTCAGAGACTCTCCTGGCAGAAGTGATGGCTACTAGAAAGAGAGTTTTCCATGAAAGAAATGTGAGATGGCAAGTCACAGCTGGTTCAAAGGTTGGAAATACTAAAGACTGCAAAACCAAGGTCAGATCCCATGGAGCTATGAGATCCTTGAATGGGGGCTTAAGACGTAAGGCACCTTTAAGAAAAACTTTGGATAAGCAATGGGAAATCAAAGAATGGTCATCATAGCCATTGTGGAAATTTGAAATGGACACTAACTGAAATTTAATGGTGGAGGCAGAAACTCCTTGATCAAAAAGGGAAGCTAAAAATTCCAAAACCTTCTCCACAGTTGCCAAAAAGGGGTCTAAATTGTTTTTACAAGCCCAAATTGAAAACCTGTTCCATTTACTAAGATAGATTTTTCTCATAGATGGTCTATGGGAAGCTAGAAGAATCTTTTGTACCGGGGAAGTTATGTTATTCTGCCTGCGACTAATGGAACTGGAGGAACCAAGTCATCATCTTGAGTGTGTGAAGGTTGGGATGCACCAATCCCTGTGAGTGAGAGAACAGGTCTGGAACTGCGTCTAGAATCCATGGATGATGAATCAGGTGAGGCCAAAGAAAGGAAAAACAGATTTTCTGGGGCCATAAGGGTGCAATGAGGATCACTTTGCTTCTCAACCTTTGGGATTTCTTCAGGAAGAGGGAAATAATGGTAAATGGGGGAAAGATGTAGAGAAGACCTGAGGCCCAATCAAGAAGGAGAGCATCTCTTGGGGGCTCCCCCTGAGGGGGGGGAGGAGGGCAAAATAGCTGCAGCATCTGTTGTTCATTGGGAAAGCAAAGAGGATGCAGCAAGGCTGGCCCCATCGACAAAACATTTTCTTTGCCACTTTGGGATTGAGAGACCACTTGTGAGGCAGTAGAATGCATCTTCACAGTTTATCTGCTATCACGTTGGAGCTCCCTGGGATATGCATTGCCACTAGAAAGCAGTTGGAGGATATCACCCATTGCCACACTCTGACAGCTTCCCGGCACAAGGGGTAATATCTGTTTCCGCCCTGTTTGTTGATGTACCATACCACTGACATGTCTAAATGGATTTCAACTATCCCTGGAGGGAGGGCAGATTGAACTGCTAGCAATGCTAAGAGCACTGCTCTCAATTCCAGGACATTGATGTGCAAATTGGCCTCTTGCGGGGATCAAGTGGCCTGGACTGTTCTTTCCAGATAATGCCCCCCCCCCCACATGATCTGGAAAGTATCTGTGATCACTAAGGCCTTGGGCTGTGGAGGAATAAAGGGGTGTCCCAGGAGAATTTCCTCTGATTGCATCCACCAAGTCCACCAAGCTAGATCCTTTTTGCAATGACCTGTTATTAGGATTGGGTAAGTCATCAGATAAATTAGAGTGGACCATTGGAAAGCCAAGAGCCACTGAAGTATTCTCATGTGAAATCTTACTAAAGGCACTAAGGTGATGGCTGCTGCCATGAATCCCAGGGCGTGTAGGACAAGAAGAGCGGGAACTTTATCTTTGGATAAAATGAGATGTACTTGAGGCCTTATCTTTTGTAGTCTGTGAAGTGGTAGAGAAGCTACACAGGAAATTGTGTTGAGGTGGGCTCCTATGAATTCTAGGTCTTGAGTGGGAGTCAGCTGTGTCTTTTCTTTGTTGACTGTAATGCCCAAATAATCAAATAAAGGCATGATAAAGTTTGTGGCTTGAAGCAGTAGATGCCTGGTTGAGGCGGTGAGGAGCCAGTCATCTAAATAAGGAAAAACCCGGAATCCATTTCATCTCACATGGGCCCTGACTGCTGCCATGCATTTGGTGAATACCCTGGGAGCTGTGGTGAGACCAAAGGGCAGCACTCTGAACTAAAAATGACTGGCTCCCAGGTGAAAGCAGAGATAATTTCTGGAGAGCTTGTCCATTTTTATGTGGTAATATGCATCTTGAAGGTCTATAGAGCACATCCAATCATTTTTTCTAGGGTCTTTTCATCTTTCTTGCACCTGGCTAGTGTGTCCTTGACTTTGGGGCCAAATAAGGATGATCCGTCAAGAGAAGCATTGATGAAGGAAGACTTGAAAGGTCCGCGAAGTCACACAAATGCATCCAGGCATGATGTCTAATGGCAATGCCTGAACCTGCTGCTCTGGTTGTACCTTTGGCTGGATGTGCAATGAGCTGCATGGAAGAGTTCGATATAGACTCTAGGGTGGCTGGTTGAGAAGCGACCTTATCCTGCAACTCATTAGATACTGCACCAATGAGGGTATCTGATAACTCCTTAATCAGATCCCTCTGGAGTCTAGTAAAATGTGCCAAGACGTTCAAGAACCTTAGAGCAAAGGTCGATGAAGCATATACCTCCTTTCCAAATCTGTCCAGGGTTTTAGACTCTCTGTTAGAAGGATGGGCACTGGGACTCTCACCGGCAAGTTCCTTCTTGGTGGCAGCTGCCACCCCATGGCATCTACTGCTAATCCTTTGGCCCAATATTGGTGGTCTTCAGGAGCTGATAAGATTTTTTCTGGTCTCCAGGGGAGCAGCTCTATAAAATTAGGGGCCTTCTAAGCCTGCTGCGCAATCAGTTTAATAAGACTGTCAGCAGGCGGGGTCCCCCAAGAAGTAGATGGGTGAGCATCAAAGGCTTGCAAGTACATGTATTCCTCAGAAGACAGATCTTGGGGTTTCCAGTTACCCCTCTGCTTGAGAATCTCCAGGAAGTCTCCTAAGGAGACATCTTCAAGGGATGATCAGGGGGAACCTTCCCCTTCATCAAAATCTTTGTCTTCAGTGACAGATTCTTCCAGGGAATCTAGATGCTTCCTCTTGCATGTCTTCTTTCAGAGTGGTTCCTCAGTGGGGATCTCTCAAAGAAGAGGGGGCCCTGTACAGGGGTAACTTGCAGCTTTGGTGCTCGCTGTCCAGACGTGGAGGATGGTGGCAGCTCTGGACCAGAAGGTACAGATTTATGACACTCCGATACAGAAGAGACCCTGCTGAGGTTAGCACTCTCTCCATGACTTGGAAGGCAGGCCCCCCTGAAGAGGGATGGGACCCCAGAACTGAGAAAGACAAACTCAGGACTGAGGTCACAACCCGCTCTGAGAGACCGCCTTCCAAAGTAGGAGCCAGGCTAGTCAGGGCTCCCAGAGCCAAGGTCAGCTCTGAATAAAAAACAGGAGCCAATCCTAAACCCTCAGAACTGACAGCACAGCCATAGCCCCATGAATCTGTCAGTCCCGAGTGAACCGAGGATGTCAAAGTAGAGCCTGGTGCCAAGGAAATAGTGCTTGATGGCACTGGAACAGCTGAAACCAGTGAAATTGAATTGGTGGGCTCCAAGCTTTCCAAGGAGGTCAGAGAAGGAAATTCTGGAGGAGTCCTAGGAGAAGATACCCCAACTCTGGAAGGGGAGGGGCCAGACCAAAGGCAGGGATACCTCTAGCCACCAAAAGCTGATCCACCAACTTCACAACATCTACCTCGGAGGGACTCTTGGAGGATCGAACAGAAAACCTCGAGGGAGACTCTGGCCTTTCCAAAAAAGGGCTGGGTAGTTGACCCACAAAGGGGTGTATGGAAAGAGAATACCTTCTCCTGGGAAAGTATATAATTTCAGACTTTGGCACTGAAGGGGTGGACAGAGCCTGCTGTGGTGTAGATGGTAAGATTGTCACAGAGCCGGAAACTAAAGAAGCCAGTGCCGATGCCGGCGCCTATGGTGTAGTGGGTACAGAGGTCAGTGTTGAAGACTCTTGTTCTGATATCTTTGGTACCTTTCTTTTCAGTTCTGAAGAAACAGATGGAACCAAGGACTTGTGTTTCTTAACCACCAGTGCTGTAGGGGAAACCGGCACCAAGTGGCTCCTCTTTTTGGGCTGTTCAGATTTGGAAGAGGAGGAGTCAGACCTAAACAAGGCTTCTTCAAAAGATGATTTTAACATTCCTTTTAAAATCAACTTATTTTGATATTCTACCAAGGCCCTATTACTAAAGGCCTGGCAAATCACACAGTCTTGGTCTAAATGAGAGGCACCTAAACATTAAACACAAGAAAGATGCCCATCTGAAGTGGGCATCTTTCATCCACAATCTTGGCACTGTTTACACCCTGAAGTGTCTTTGTGTTTTTCTGCCACAGTGGTACCAAGATAAAACAGAAAAGGAATCACTCAACACTCTCAGACACACACAGTTAAGGAAAGTATGAAATTCTACCAACGATGGTAGGTAGAGAGATACCAAAAATGCAAAACGAAAGAGAAAAAAGAATATACCAGAAATGGTAATTAGGGCTACCTTACCAGGTAGGAAAAGGGAGAGGGGGGTTACTAATGATGGTAACGAAAGTATACTGAGAGGTAACAGGGTAGAGAAAATTCACACAGTCAAAGTTACGAGAGAAGAATGGTAATAAAAGAATTACAATAATAATAAGAATAACAATAATAATAATGAGAGAAATCTTATAAAGAACTCACTTAGAAACAAGTAAAAATTTTAACTTAACTGGAAAGTAATGGCTGATGAGTCTTGCTGAGAGAGCAGCAGACGAGATATGAGGTAATGGAGAGAGAAGCATTGTGGGTAGAGTCTTAGCTCAAGAGTGTTTTTGGCTGGCACGAGCTGTATAACTGCTGAGCTAGTTCTGAGGATAAGAACAGAGTCCCATTCATCAAGAATGAATGAAGACTGACAAAATCAGAGTGAAGGTTATCCATGTTAAAATGCATGTACATCCTGTGCTTCTACTTACAGTAAGCAGTTTATTTTTGCCTTATTTTTATTCCTCTCAAAGATGTAGAAAACAACTTGAATGCTTTCAGAAAACATTATTTTTAGCCAATGAAAGAAATAAATAAATATGTTTTATTGCCATCTTGTCTGCATAGAAACATAAGAACCAGATACACAGTTGCCTTCAGCTACAAGTGTCTTGTGTTGACCTGTGAATATTTATTTGCTAAAGGAAAACTTTTCATTACATTCAGTGTTCTTTTATTTACTTCCTAGCACTTAAAACTTGCTAGATCAAGCTAAAGGCTTTAATCCAGTCATTCCTCTATGCACTAGTAAGAAACAGCATATACATTTTACTTATATTAAGCTCTGTATACCTTTACAACTCATCCCTCACCTCAACAACCTAAGATTATAGCCTATTACCTTTTTTCCAGGCTTTCATCCCTTTTTACATTGCAGTGCCTACATTTCTTAAAACTAAACAAGAAGAAAGAAAGAAGAAGGGAAAAAGGGGGCCTACTTATTTTAGTATCCCTATAATCATAGGATCATAGAAAGTTACTAGGCTATTGGCCTTGAGGGCCTTATAAGCCTACCCAAGAGTTTAGCCCATATATAGACAAATCAGCACCCAATGCCCCTGTCCAGCAGGGACACAGGTGGAATCCCAGGGATGTATTTTCTATTTCCCATCCAGTTATCCAGGTAGCGCTTAAAAAGGGGTAAAGAGGTACTCTACTTGATGTGGAGATGGAGTCTATTCCACAGATGAGGGAGCCTCTGGGACACAAATCTGTCCAGCCAACAAGTCCTATTTATGTCACAGACAGGTTGAGGCTGTGAGTGTGGGTTACTTGAGTGGAGCTGGACTTGCAGATATGCAGCAGTCCCATCAAGGCGAGGTCCAAGATCGCTTTGTATGCCAGACAGACGTCACCTCTGAGGAGTCTGTATGAAACAGAGTAGAGGAATAGGGCTTTTAGCCTGCCAGACAGACGTCACCTCTGAGGAGTCTGTATGAAACAGAGTAGAGGAATAGGGCTTTTAGCCTATCTGTGTATGAAAGATTTTTGAGGCTCTGGATTCTTCTGATGAGGAACATCTGTGGTCTCTCCAGCTGCTGCATGTGCTTTGCGAGGTACATGTTGAATGATGCATTGTACTCAATAATGGGCCTTATAAGGGAAGAATACAAGTATGTTATGACCTCCTCGTCCCTGGATGAGATACCCTTACTTATGAGGTGGGCCATGTAGAAAACTTTCCATACAATGGAAGCAACATGGTGGTCAAAAGTCTGGTTGCTATCAATCTGGGTGCCCAAATCCCTCACGACTGACTGGGTGCTTAGGATGTTGTTATTAATGTGATAATTTGTGGGGACATCACTTTCCCCAAAGGGGATGATGATGCATTTTTTTTGTATTCAGTTTGAGACCATGTTTCTGGCACCAGTCATTTGTTTGGGTGAGACCCTCTTGGAGGATGTCCACGTCACTAGGGGAATTGATGACAGCACCCAGCTTGCAGTTGTCTGCAAACTTGGTCAGCCATAGCCCACTGGTTTTGGCCTGCACCTCAGAAAAGTACATCCCAAATAACAGAGGCCCCAATACCAAACACTAAAGTACACCACTGGATATGGGTCTACTGCTTGAAGTGGCTTCCCCCTATTTTGACCAGGTGGTTTCTATCAGTGAGCCAGTTAGCTATCCATCTGGTAACATATGGGTTGACGCCTAGTTGAGAGAGTTAATCTATTATTGCCCAAGTGGAGAATAGTGTGAAAGGCTTTGGCCAGTACAAGGTAGGCAGTGTGCACTGTCTTCCCCTCATCCATGGCTTTGGTGACTGTCTCAAAAAAGTCAACCATATTTAACAGACATGACACCCCCCTTGATGAAGCCAAACTGTGTGGGATTGAGTGTTTGTAGGTTGCCAATGTCCTTGTTAATGTGGTCCAGGATAATCCGTTCCATGGCCTTGCAGATCAGCTTAGTTATGCTGATGGGTCTATAATTTCCCAGATGGACACTTCACCTTTATGTAAAGGGATGACAGTGGCTGTCCTCCACTCAGCTGGGACAAAGCCAGTACTCAAGCTTTGGCTGAACAGGGCACCTAATCGTGCTGCAAGTTCCTACCTGAGTTCATGTAAGATGCAGCCTGGGATGTTACTGGGTCCCATGGAGGCTGCAGTTTTTGCCTTTGAGAGAGCAGTGATGACCTGATCCCTAGATATAAGGGGAAGGGGGCAGGTATTGGGAATGTCCTGGTTTACTAATGGGGGGGACAGAGGGGTGAATTTTTCACTGAATCTGTCAGCCAGCAAGTTTGCTATATCTACAGCATTTGTATATGTGGCGTCCTTGACCACCAGTTCTGAACAGATCTGGGTGCTATCTTTGAGATTATGGACATATGTGAAGAAGGCCTTATGATTGTCTATAGTAAATGTGGCCAATTTGGACTTAAAGTTTGCTTTGGAGGATTTCACTAGTGCTCTTATTTGCTTGTTTAGGCTAAGGAGAGACTCCTTCCAATTGGGCACCTGCTCCTTCTTGGTCCTGGACAGCAATATTTTTCTTTAGTTATAGAGTTTATTTATTGTATATGTCCACCAGACAGGTTTACTCTTCCTTGCGGAGGATGATTTAGTCCTGTCAGGTATTCCTGATTCTATGCATCTATACAAATGTTCGTAAAGTAATCTGGTATAAGTTTTGATACTAGTGCCAGTTCCTGGAGGGGGGGGGGTCTGTGAAGCTGTTTATACCATCCCGCAGGAGGCTGTAATCAGCTTTGGAGAAGTTTTTTGTTTGACCCTAGCTAGAGGGGGGTCGGGTGAGATGGTGACTTCAAACGTGACCGCTTTATGGTCGGATCTTACAAGGGATGATGATACTGCAGGGATGCTGCAGTGATTACTCGTGTTGGTTAATACCAAGTCCAAGATATTATCAACTCTTGTGGGGGTATCTACTAGCTGTTCTAAAGCATTTGCATTGACAAAATCAAGGAATCTCTGGGCATTTGTGTTTTGGCATGAGTAGTTCTTCCAGTCAATGTTTGGGTAGTTAAAGTCTCCCAGGATCAGGGTAAAGGGTTGAAACTTGATAGATTCGAAGCAGTCTAGATAGGCAGTTTGGGCATCTTGAGTCAGATTTGGGGGCCGGTAGCTAACTATGATTTGTATAGGGGTCTTGTCAATGGTTAACTGCACCTGGAGTGTCTCCTGTGCGTTACACTGTTTGATCAGTCTGGACATGTGTATGTCTTTAATATATATTGGAACACCACCTCCTTTGGCTTTACTACCCACAGTTTGGGGTCTGAATGTATGACAAGATGAGTAACAAGGTATGGCTGGGATGTTCTCCACAGCTTTGAACCAGGTCTCTGTGACTGTGCAGATATCAGCATTTTCCAGGGTTAAAAATCCTTGCAATGAGTGCAGTTTCATGTTTAAACTCCTAGCGTTTAGCAGCATGACCTTTAATTTGGGTTTTGTTGAAATTTTTATGTTGGTAGTTTTAACCTCATCACTTTTTCTAAAAAAAGATAATAAATAACACACAAAAATAACTGAAAATGCTTTACTATACAACATGTAGTACATCATGTTTTATAAAAATACTGTTAAGAACAAAAATTGTTTTACTTGCAGTTACCTCTTTCCTCCCTTTTCTCCTCTCCTTAATGTTCTTCCAAACATTAATGACATGAAGTAGGGCATATGCTTTGGAGTCCCCTACAAGGTTAAAAAAAGTCAAAAAGAGTCCAATATTTCAAGGTTTTCTTGTTTTGCCATATTTCACAAATGTGATTGATGATTTGTAAGCTCACATTTCTTCATTGATTTCTAAGTTATTGGTTTCCTTCCTGTTGATCTCCATCTCCCAGCTCCAGTTTCTGGTTCATTTCCAACATATTCCTGGTTTTTCTAGTCAACTCCTGTGCTTTTCTCTGTCTCTCAAGCATTTTCCTTTGGAACACTGGAAAATATTTCACTCATATAGTCTCTGTATGAGCTTTATAATCAAAAGAATAAGAAGCAGAGTCCCCTTCTGTTTGATAGCTTATATTTTGTTGGACAAACTTTTGTATCTCCTCCTTAACAAGTTCTCCATCAAAAAATGACTTTGATCTTCCAGCAAAATATTCTGAAGATAGCTCGATACAGCAGCTTGAATTTCACATCTGCTTCTTGGCATTATTTGACTGCTGGAATAAATTTACTCCTCTTCTGCCTGGTGTACAGTCAGTAATTATTTTCGACATACACTCTACTGTCTTCATCTTTTAGAACTTTGTCCTTCTGCCACAGTTTTGTCAGAATCAACTATTTCTACTGCTAAAATTGCATCTTTACTATTAAAGGTCTTGGTTGCTTTCTCATGGCCAGGTTTGGAGCACACATACAATGTGCCATTTCAGTTATCAGCTCCTGCTATTGAATACCAGTCCAGTTGCTTATTTATGCTTTTTATAAAATGTATACAGTCTTTTCCTTTCAGTTTTTCGAGTACAGCAGAAAATCTCAGGTTTGTCCTATGTGCTCTGTCCTCTAATTCTGCCATTTTTAAAACATCTCTTCTTCAGCAGTCTCATACTCAGCCAGCCTTTTCTTCATTTCAACCTCTGATATTTACAGTTTTATCAGTTCATCTGAATATCTGTTTAAAGCTTCTTCCATTTATTCCAGCCTTTTCTTATTTGAGTTATGTCCCTTCAGTGTTTCACTTATTTTAACCAGGTCTGAGCACATTTGACTTGTTTTTCCTCCAGAATACTGGAAGCCATGTCTTGCACCAAAGCTGGAGCTTGAACTGCTTTTTACTGATTATCTGCATAATTTGATCAACTAAACAGATGGTCGACACCCATCAACCAAAGTAGCATATCTGACAATTCTTGAGTTTGGGGAATTAGCCCTTTCCCTGGGAATTGTGCGATCTCAGTCAGAATGTATAATTAGCAGCAGGTGTGGGGGGTATACAGGGCTTGCTTCCCTGCAAAAAACAAATTTTTTTGCATGCACCGAGATTGATGCTTGGCCCATGCATAGTAGTGTGTTGATGTGAATAAGGTTGATCATTTGGTGTCAACATTATTTACATCAATAAAAGAGGCATTGGATAAATGTAAGTAAATATAGAGAGAGAGATAGAGATGCAATAGAAAATAAACAGTTACTATTAGAAAATAAAATCTAACCTAACTATAGACTTCTTAGGGGAGACTTATGCGTGGCTTACAGAGCAATCTCCAACCCAAACCTAATGAATTTGCTGCACATCCATAAATTAAATGGGACTAGAGCTACCCATCCCAGGGACCAAAATATGACCTGCAACTTGAATAAGACATGCTAGAGGGACAGATTTGTCTCCCAGTGACTGTTGCATCTTTGGAATGCACTGCCAATTCATGTGAATCACAGCACCTCTATGACACTGTTCAAAAGGAACCTGGACGAGTGGATGGGTAACAGTAAATTCATACCAGGGATAGCACCTACAACCCTCCTGGACATGAGCAGTCACTGCTAAATACAATCCTGGGTATTGACTAAAGTATCTATAGTATTACATTGGGATGAAAGAGTTAGGCTTTTAATCATCTCTGGGTCGATAGCCTAGTAATCTCCTATGATCCTATACAAATGCATTTATATAAACTGGAACCCAAATTCAAACTGAATGCAGTGATGATAAACTTGGTGAGCTCCAGAGGATACCAATCCAAACAGTACAAGTTTAGATCTAAACAAAGACATCAGGAAGAGTCTAATATTTATTTATTTTCTTACTTACTTATTTATATTTGTTACCGGGTTAATGCACTGATCAATACTGACCAATTTCAAACTGAATCCTTTATATGCTACAGCCTCACCTGAGGGAATAGAAAAAAATCTATGGATCTCTTTTCCCTCTCATCCTTTGTATACAGTCTTATCTATGTTATGGGAGGGCCCTTAATATACAGCTTAACATTATCATTTAATGGAAACCATAACACCAGTCTTATTCAAGTTGTTGTTTCTTTTTTTTTTGTATGGCAAATAGCAGTATTGTAAATAGTTTTTCTGTTAATAGATTAGTAGTGTGTAACGCCTGGACTTTATTATTAGGACTCCACTGGAACAAAGTTTATTTTACTTCAAGGCTGACAAATTGTTGTTTTTGTTGTTTGTCTTGTATGTTATATTAAAAAAATTAATAAAGATTATGGAAAAAAAATATATTGACCCATTTCAGGCTCAGACCAGGTGAAATACAAAATATTTCACAAACAAAAAAATACAGAAAAGTAAGCAATAACAGAGTAGTTCAAGCTAATTACATAAAAAAGAGAGAAAATACATTGTGATGAACAAGCACAGTATACTGTACAATCAAGCAGTGTGCAATGTACAATATAAACATTAGTTTCTAAAGTGTGTCAATCTTCAGTGAATCCTGACGGAGAAGAGACTTGGAAAGGAAATAAGTTAGGTGATATGTTCTGTGTTGAAGCAGGAGCATTTGGCTTGGAAGAATAAGTGCTTTTGAGATGCATTGTGAATTTGGAGTAAGTGTTTATTTCCTTAATGCGTTGTCGCCTCACAGCAAAAGGTGCTCTGGTTTGATTTTTGGCTGGGGTGCCTTCTGTGCAGAGTCTGTATGTCCTCCCTGTGGTCACATGGATTTTCTCCGGGTGCTCCTGTTTCCTCCCACATTCCAAGTACATGTGGTAAGTGGACTGGACTTTCTCAATTGGCCCTAGGTGTGAGTGTGTGCGTATGCGCGCCTTCTGTGAAGGTTGGGCACCAGGCTGGAAACTCAGCATTGTAAAACTCCACTGCGAATCATTCTGTGGACCAGTGATCCACTGTGATGACCCCTAATTGGAGCAGTTGAAGGGTGAAGAAGTTGATTTCCTTCCTGGAGAGAACTTGCCAAAAAGTAGCTGCCTGAGAGGAGGAAGCATGTGCAGTGTTGTGGTGGTGTTTGAGAGATGTTATGGTTTGTGAGTAGTGTCTCATGTTGTATGAGGAAGTTTTTTCATGAAGTCTAGCTGCAAGGGAAGTAATATCTATAAACAACTCCAAATCATAGTAGGTAAAGCAACCTTCAGCCAAAGATATTAAATCCACAAGTAAATTCCCGAAAGGTCTGGTGAGAAAATCAAGAGAACCTGCAACAATCTGAATATTAACATTAGTAAACAGTAAATATAAAACTCAATTTTACTCAAAAATCAGCAAAAGCAATCCTAACGTCCTGCTAGAGCCAAAATACTGGCAAGTTACAGATATCCAACTCAGGATTCTCACTTGGCTTCCAAGTCAATGAATTCATCAGGTGCCAAACAATACCCATTGTAACAACTTACAAACATCCAACTCGGAGTCTAGCTTGCCTTCTAAATCACTAAATTCATTAGTTGTCAAAACAGTCACCATTGCCTGACAAATCAACCAGTTGAAACCATCAGACACGGTCAGAAACACAAAATCAGAATGCAGTGAACTGAAAGCGGACTTAATAAATTATAATAAATGTCCATGAAGTTCATCCTAGGAGCCATCTGTCACCATCTTGGACTAAGGAATGTTTAGGTAAAGCAAAACATTTTTGACAGAAGATTTCTATCTCACTTACCTCACCAGTTGTCCTGGGTCTCCTGTTTGAATGTTTCACTATAACAATAAATGTTTGAATAATTGGATTATCACTGTAGCAATTCATTACCAGAATGGAGTAATGCCAGTGGAGGACATCAGTTCTCTGGATAGGTCTCTTCTAAAAGTCAGGCATCCCTACAGGTACATATCTGCAATCTTACACTGTTTCCATGCTTCTATTACAAGGAGTTTGGGTACTAGTGAGCTTTTCACTTACCCTACTGTTTTCTTTTCATTTTTGGTGTCACATTCATGCCAAGCAAAGTAACTGCACCAGCTAAAGGATCCCCAAAAGTCTGGAACAAAGAACTACTACATTACATGGTCTTGGAAAGTCTATCCAACTAATTGATATACCAACTCATTTCTACTTACAACAGACTAAAAAGTTCACTGTTAATGTTACCTCTGCTAACCATTACTATATAGCCATCAACAAAATAATTTACACAAAACATTATATGATCAAATATGCTTTCACTTTCAACTGTTACATAATAATATATTTACTCATATGTCAATCCTGGTACCACATTTTGTAATCTATAGTTAATTAAGATCCACTAACCAAAAATTCTTCAATTTATCTAGGACCCACAGCAAGATGAATAAGGTACCAAGACTATTTCTATCTGAAAAATGGAATAACCTCCTGTGTCATTTAAGTTCCATAGGCCATCTATCTAAATGTGAATACCTAGCCCATAATGGAATAATCTCTGATCTCATGTCAAATCCATAGACCATCTATCTAATTCTGAATATCTGGCCCAACAATATTTTCTTAACACTAATCAGTTTCTTGACTGTAGTAAAATAATACAAACTTTGCTATTTTGAAGAATTTGAGTGCACTAATAGTGTAACACAAGACTGTATGTTCTTTGCCATCGCATTTATTGTTTACCCAGCACTTCAGTATTCTTAATGTCACCTAAGAATAATTCCTCCTTAGAACAGTCAGGCAGTATCTAGAAAATAAACTGAGTATCAATGACTAAAATTTTTTTTTTGCCTCGGTATCTGTGCATTTCTTGACTATCGTTTAACAGTTTAATAATTAATTCTGTCTATGAATATTGAGCACTGGAGTTATCACCTATACTTCAATATTGAAGGTATGTGGACTTTTTTACTTAATTTCCATATAGTATTTCTGAAACACAACACCTTTTTCCTCAGCTCTTCCTGTAACTTCCATGAATTTGTGAAAGTTTGTTTACTGGATACACTTTTGTAAGGCACTATTTTCTTTCATTCCATGGCTTCACCAGCATGTTTTTTTTCCATATTCTAGCTAGAACTGTAGACTTAGAAGTTTATCACTACACCAAAAAGTCCTAGTAATTTATAAGCAGTTAGAACATCCATGGATAAAATATTAAATTATATAACAATTTCTGAATAAACAGAAAGACAGGCAAAACTGCCAGACTTAATCATAGAATTTCTAACGATGTACAGAACAATGATACACAATGCCATCAAGCCCATAATATGTGTAGGACCATGGGAATGAATGGAGCCTATGCTGCAGCAATGATCCTGTTATCTGATTATGTCCTTTCAGGGTGTATATACCTACATAACTGCACTATGTTCATTATAACAATTAGTATGCAACAGTTCATTATATGAACAGAACTGTTTCCAGCAATGTACCCCTCATATCCCAGCAGAGTGGCTACATCTATAATAAGCATTGAAGGACATCCAGAATAAATCCTGCTCATAATCGTAGCTGGGCAACCAGTTTATGATGTCTAGAAATTGTGTGAATGGGTGTCCAAGTAGTATTCTCACAAATACTCAGGGAAGCTACTTTTTCTGGTTTAAATATGTTTATTGAAGAATGTTAACACCAAGGAATTTTAACAACTAATGGTAACACAACCAAGCACAGGTTCAATAATCATCCTAGAAAAGGAACCTACATAAAAGATGAAAATGAATTATAGAAGATACAATTCAGTGGAAAAGTAAATTCTTGAAAAAAAGGCTGCTGCAGCAGCTGTTTACCTGCTGCCGAGAGTCCTAACATTCCCTGTCAAAGTTCTGTTGCATTTATCCTAATGTGCACATTTGTCTCCAAGACTTTCAGGGACAAGAAGAACCCCCATAGCTCCATCTACCTGGTACACAGTTCCCTTCTCCAGGAGGACCATTTCTTCAGAACCACGGAAAAACCAAGCTAAGCTACTACTTACCCCACCAGCAAAGCAAGCATCATCAGGACCTGGTACTGATTCAGCTGTAGAAAGGGAAGGACTATCAGGAGGCTGGTGGGGATAGTTCACCACTTATCAGCCTGACAACAGAACTAGGATGCCTGGAGATGATCTGAGCGAATGTGATGGCTTTGTAATCACTGACACCTCACCCTCCAGTATGCAATATCCACATTGTAAGGTATGCAAATGGTGCTATGATGATCATAGGTGCCAACAGGTATAAATGATGGAAGAAGGTCTGGATCTGGAACCTTTCACACATCTTTCTACCCAGGCTGTGAACAACATAATCTCCTGGGACTTTTCCAAGGGCAATTCTTCACATACATTATTCCACATTAACTTTTTATTAAGTCTCAGAACTAGCACAGGAATGGACTGACATTCTTGAGGAAGCTAGTTTTAAACTAATAGACTTGCTTATCAAACACAGCAAAGAAAAACAGAACACCGCTAAGAAAATAAATGAGTCTCTTGAGACTGAATGTAAGCAGGAGGCAGATCATGAAGAGAAATTCTAGAATGTGGTAGGGAAAGTTCACAATTATCAGAAGTCTATCCAAGAGAAAAAGATTCAGAAAAGGAACAGAGATCAAATGGACAAAGATGACCCAGAGTGTCTCATGAAGCATAGATCCACAAGGGGAGATGTAAATGGACGTCAGAATTGTAGAAGACATTTTAACAGGAGAGCCAGCAACAGAGTAATACAGTCTGTGATGAATAAAGGCTTGTTGCTTTGGAACACTACCTAGATTTCATGATTTTTGGAAACTATTGTGACTGGGGAGTTCACAGTACGCGGTGGTATGGCGGTAGCGTTGTTACCTCACAAGAGGTTCTCCCGTTCGATTCTCGGTGTGGCTTGGGAGTGCCTTCTGTGTGGAGTCTGCATGTCCTCCCCATGGTTGGGTAGCATTCGAAAGACATGCGTGCGTAAATGGGCATGCCTTCATTGAAGGTTGGGCATCGAGCTGGCACCTCGGCATTTTGTAAAAATCTACTGCCAATCATTAGTGGACCGGAGTTCCGCTGTGGCGACCCCTTACTGGGAAAAAGCCGAAAGACAAACAACAACAACATTGTGACTGGGGAGTTCATCAAAGAAATTTTAAGACCACTAATTTTTCTGACTACTATTTTTTTCCTCAACACTCATGGTGGTGTCTGTTGCATTTCTCCCTGGGCCTCTGATGAAAACAAAACCCCTTACTGGGAAAAAGCCGAAAGACAAACAACAACAACATTGTGACTGGGGAGTTCATCAAAGAAATTTTAAGACCACTAATTTTTCTGACTACTATTTTTTTCCTCAACACTCATGGTGGTGTCTGTTGCGTTTCTCCCTGGGCCTCTGCTGAAAACAAATGTTAAATAAATAAATAAATAAATAAATAAAAACAAGACAGATTCTTGTACTTGTTCATTTTTTTAATGTCTGATGAAACAAAACAATAGTAAAAATTCATCAGCCAGATCTGTAACTGTGTACCATTTATTCCACAGATTTAACTTTACTGTCAATTCTGGTGTACCATACACAACATGTACTACCAGAATGGTGCACGTATTTATTAATTTTAAGTCTAGTACTAGTCTGTAACTGTCGACGTTTTTCTTACTGGCCGTAATTTGATTCTTTTACTATACTATTCTTTCCTTGCAATGTAATACATTTACAAATGCCTTTCTTTCATTGCTTCTCTGAGAGTGAGATATTGTTTCTGAAAATGTGGTAACTTTTTGCCAGCACTTTAGCTATGGCAACTGAACCAGTATTTATTTTGTCTTTACACAGTGAATCTGCATAATCCTGCAGTAACTGATTTTTCCAAATCGTAGACATTATCTGCACAATCTAATGCACACAATTTCTTACAAGCATCTTCTGTTTACACTCTTGTACATTCTGTAGCATTTTTATCTCTCCATAAAATCGTGTTACTGAAGGCTAAAAATTTATCTCAGACATGTCCATACTTAGTACAGTACTATCGCACTGACAACTGCTGTCTGTTGTAACCTTTGACCTTTTAAATCCTGAAACATTATAATTGTACTAGTGTCCTCTGGTAGAAGTCTGTAACTGAAACCAATGTGTCTGTATCAATCAGTACATTTATTCCATAATGCCTTTCCTGTAGACGATGAAATATACAGTCTGTCATCCCTCTCTACCTTAAATTAAGTCAGATAAATAATCTAGTTTGGTACTAGAGTGCCACACCCTTTACAGATATTCTGAAAATCTTTTCTATAAAAATGGTAACAACATAGACTTGACCTATGATACTAATTTTTTCCTTTATTTTGCCCTGAAATCTGTGTGTCATTTATATTGATTTACTGTAGCAGATTGATCTGTTTGTGCAGGACTGCTCTCAATCTCTAGAGTTTGATTAATCTTTGCACTCTGATCTTCCTCAGTGCAATATTTGTGCTGGCTTCTGTATACAGCAAACAAGAATTTATTGCATTCTGAACATTATTACTGATAACATTAACTTGAGACACTGAAATGTCTGTTCTGTCCTTAAATCTTCGTATTATGGATGCTGGCTGTGTTTACATCAGGATGATCTGTACTGGCAATACTGCAATATAACTGCATTTTGAAATACATGTGGTATAGCATTTACACTGATTTTTGAAGATTGTAAACTAGAATTTGTTATAATTTGCATGCCGTTTAAATCTGAAATCATACAGATATCGGAAGTTGAGATACTGTTTTATCAGAAGCTGAAAATACTGTTGTTTCTGTAAACACTGACTTATAATGCGGATCATACAGAAGTCTTTCTGTAACATTATCCGTTACAGCTTTCTTCTGTTCCTTGACCTTTTTATGTCTTAAAATATTTGAAATTCCTGAACTGATATTTAAATTTAAATGAACATTTCTGGAACATATTTTTAGACTGCTTTACCAGTTTAATTTTAAACCAACAACCACAACCACGTCAAACAAAACCAAGTTTATTGCACAAACAGAGCTTTCAGGTCTACACCCTTCATCAGTGATATAAAAACTAATTAAACTCAGAATTTAAATAGGAGCATCATTAATCACAAGACAACAGCCAGCCTATCAAATAAATTCTCACACAGCTTCTCTTAAAAACATACACATATCAATTTTTACATACCTACATAAATTAATTCTCACATAATACAGAACATTTAAAAAAATATATATATATATATATATATATATATATATATATATATATATATATATATAAACCACAAATTATCCCTCTGTCTTTTTACTAAAACAGGCTTTAGACTAACTGCACTATTTATTCCTGGTTCAACATCTGCCCGCAGTCTAACAATCCACTCATATTCTCTCAATTCCAGAGCATTGTTCATATCCCCAACACAGTAAAAAGACAGAGGGATAATTTGTGATTTATATATATATATATATATATATATATATATATATATATATATATATATTTTTTTTTTTTTAATGGTTTTTATGTATTATGTGAGAATTAATTTATGTAGGTATTTAAAAATTGATATGTGTATGTATTTAAGAGAAGGTGTGTGAGAATTTATTTGATAGGCTGGCTGTTGTCTTGTGATTAATGATGCTCCTATTTAAATTCTGAGTTTAATTAGTTTTTATATCACTGATGAAGGGTGTAGACCCAAAAGCTCTGTTTGTGCAATAAACTTGGTTTCATTTGACATGGTTGTGGTCGTTGAATTAACTTTTGGAGTATACCTGGTATTACAGTATAAGCATTTTTGGAGGTTAATTTTAAACCAAACATTTACTGGTGCTCCTACTTTAGAAGTCTTTCAACTGTTTTAAACTTACTGTCTGACATAGCTGTAAAGTTTTCAGTTACTGATACTTTTACTGTAGAAGTCTTTGAACATTTCTAAGATTTACTGTTTGATTTATCCAGAAAATGCACTATAATAAAAATGAATGCTCACATAAGGAATATTGAAGGGGTATTGAGCTGGTGGCCAGTCATTTCACAACTTCTTCAAACTCCTTCTTCTAAGGATTCCTTTGCCTCTTTGACATCAAACTGGTAACTTGAATGTGTGTAATCTTCCTTGGAGATTCTGAAGATTTCCAATACTTTACTATAGATAATGTCCTTAGGGAACAATGCTTCTCTTTAAATTACACAGTCTGTCTAGCTGTAGATTTGTAGAGTTGTTATGGAGATTTGGGATTCACTTTAACCATCAGTACCCCCCCCCCCCCCACCACGTTGGGTTACAATTGTGAAAACTGAAATATGTGTCTTTATCTTTATTAGCAGGAGCTGTGGCAAGTCTTCTTGTACTTTTCAGAATAAAAATCTTCACTCCTTAAGGATCTGATTAAGGTAGCAGGGCTGGTAACTCGGCACGTAAAAATCAACTACCAATCATTAGCGGACCGGAGTTCCGCTGTGGCGACCCCTAACTGGGAAAAGCTGAAAGACACAAACAAACATTATGTAGTAGTATCATACAGTGGAGGTAGATATAGTAATCCAACAAGATCTGAACAAGTCTTATATTAACTGTATTAGTGAAACTGTCTCAAATAACAGTGCTGATGAACCGAACTGAATGGTAGCCAAAGATTGCAAACTGAATACTCAGACTTCTGTAGCAATGAAGAACAAATTATTCATTTCCTCTGTAATGGCAAAACTAAGACAAACTGCACTGTTTTCTGTAGTTTCTGGATTTTGGAACTGACTTCTGAATATTTGAACTGCTGGATATTTAAACTGACAGCAGTCTCAATCTTCCGAGTATAAAAACTGACTTCTGTCTTGAAAGTATCTGTTATAATTCTAAAACCCTGTAAATTTCCTACGAGTTTTACACACACCCTTATCCTTGATTCCCAAGCCTTGTACCATCTAAATAAGATATTATTGCAGTTGCCTGTCTATGATCTGTTTTTCTACCAAATGTTCAATACATTCTCTTAACATGCCTCATCCTTATCACTGCTTTGATCTGAAAGTTATTTCACTGAACTCATTTGTATCGTTCACTGAAACATTCCTGTGTATTGAAAATGCACTTACGGAAACTGCATGTAAAATGTGAAATACAACATAAAGCTATTGTCTTGCTTTAATATGTCTGCATTTCTAGGCCAATGCAAATAGAATATTGTATTTATGTAGAATTTATTCTGACAAAACTATATTTATCAGAGTCCTTAACTTTCCAGGCTAGAGTTACCAAAACAAACCTCCAAAAAGGAATGAGAGGTAACAGGCTACAATCACAGTATAAATGTTTTTACTGTAACAGACATTCTAACACAAAATCAGGTGGAGGTGTTATGACACGGATTAAAGATAGCTATGAGACCTGTGATTATTATATGTTCAATGATAATACCAATATTATAGACTGTGTAACTGTGACAATAAAGACAACCCTGGAACATATAACAATTGTTGGAGTGTATAGACCACCAAAGTCAAGTGAAGATGACCTAGAATAATTCATACATTTCTTGCATGAAACACAACAGGGAAGAATAATATTAGCTGGGGACTTAAATTTACCAGAAACAAACTGGAATAATATTGATTCAACAACGTTAGTAAGGAGATTATTCAAAGCGTATATTCAAGAATAACAATTGCTTCAGATTGTAAAAAACCTATCAGGGGACGGAACGTACTAGACATTGTTTGCGTTCCCAAAGAAATTACTGTAACTTCAAGTCAAGTTTTACCACCATTGATGTGTAGTGATCATGGGGTTATAAAGGTTAATTTGTTGCTAGATAATTCTGCCAAACTGAAATTTAAGCCAATGCACAGAACGTTAATTACAGATTATATGGAAGCAAAACAGTCACTGTGTAAAACTAACTGGAGTGAGGTGTTTAGTGGAAAAACTGCAGATGAAATATGAAAAGTTTTTAAAGAGAAATTGTTTGAGTAAAGTGCAAAAAAATAAAAAAAATGTTTAACATCAGGGGGATATATTTCCATAAGAACAAGATATCTGATTAAGGTGAGAGACAAAAAATATAAGAAATGGAAGAGAGGTCGAACTACAACTTTGAAAACTAAAATAAACAAGCTGGACAAACATATTAAGAATAGTGTGAGACAAGATCAAGAAAACTTTGAAGAAAATTTATATAAAGATATTGAGAATAATAGGAAACCTTTTTATAGAAACATAAGATGTGGAAGGAGTAAAGACACACAAATTGATAAACTGTGTGCAGATTCTAAAATTTATTCTCGGACACAACAGACTATAGATATATTTACAAAATCTTATGCAAAACAGTTCGGCTCCACAAAAGGGCTGATAAGTTGTCCGAGTGACATCCAGTTAACTCCAGATACTGGAATCAAATTAGATTATATTGAAAAAGAACTGCACAAACTGGATCCAAACAAAGGACAGGGAGGAGACAGAATTAGTAACAATGACATGAGAACACTTTAGCAAGACCTTACAGTACCATTGTATCTATTATTCACTAGGTCATATAAATATGGGGAGATTCCTCAAGATTGGAGACATGCGCTTATTAAGCCTGTCTTTAAGAGAAAGGAGAGTAGGACAAACCCAGAGTCATACAGACCCTTAAGTCTACTTTCATGTTGTGGAAAAATAATGGAGAAGGTAGTATTGGATAAGTTATTGCCAGAACTGGATAGGTTGGGGCTTGAAACCATATATCAGCATGCACATGTTGAAAACAGATTTATTACAACCTGTAACAAGATGTTCTATACCAATATAATAACAGTTATGAATGAAAATTTGTGCTGTGATGTTATTTATACAGATTTAACTTCAGCATCTGATAGGGTCATACACAAAACACTGATCAATAAATTAGTACAACTAGCTATTGATGTACGCTTGATAAGATGGATAGCTACATGGCTTACAAATAGGACATGGCAAGTATCATACAGCAATTTGACAGGTGAAATTCTTGGTTACAGTCAGGGTGTCTCACAGGGCTCTGTCATAGGCCCTTACTCATTTAGATTGTATCTTTCAGACCTAACTTTTTCATCTGAGGTTTTCTACAGTCTATATGCAGATGACCTGAAATTGGGTAAACTGATTACAGGTGTTACAGATAAGGCATGACTGCAAAATAACTTGACTAAATTGATCATCTGGAGAATCATATGCTGATAAATACATCAAAACCTAAGCATATGAGATTTGGAATACATAAATTGGCAGGTGAATATTTAATACAACACACAGTGATTGAAACTGTAGACTCATTTAAGGACCTGGGTATATGGGTAGATTCAGCTAAGTTTTTCTAATCATGTCAACCAGTTGGTTAAGGATAGTTATATAACTATAGGTTGTATAAAAAGATTTATAAAGTCTAGGAAATCAAAAATAACAAAGTCATTGTTTGTTAGTTACATTAGACCCAAACCTGAGTATGGAATAACAATATGGAAACCCTGTAAGAAAACAAGCATGGGTAAACTGTAAAGAGTACAGCAGAAATATACCAAGGGCATCCATGGATGTGAAAATTTAAGTTATTATGAAAGACTAAACTATCTGATCTTGTACAGTATCTCTTACGGATATCTAAGAGGAGATCTTATTCAGGTATATAGGGCATTTAGAGAAGCTACCTCTGGGAATGTTTGGGGTTATCAAAAAGTACTAGAGAAGAAGATTCTATAGGAATGAGAAGTGTACTACTTGGTTCTCTGACAGAGTAGCCAATGCATGGAACTGAGTACCTAATTACATTAAAGCAAGTACTAGTTTAGATATTTTTAAGAACAGCCTGGACAATTATTATGGGAACAAGTATTTTGGTATATTGGTAAGCTAGAAGGGCATTAATGCCCATGCTTGAAATATTTGTATGTATGTATGTACAGGCTTTGCAAGGTCAATATGTTGAACTTTGGCAATTTTTCAAACAAGTTGAGAAAGGCAAGGAAAGAGCTAGAACAAGTCATCATGTTGCATCCTTCTTTGGCAACAGAAACATTCTCAAACTTAATCCCTTCCTCCATCTGATTAAGAGGTACTGATAATATGATCCTCAAGGAAAGCACATGCTTTAGAAGCAGAAGAAACAATTCTGACAGATTTGGTAGATGAGGAAGAATATCTCCAAAAGGGTAGTAGGTTTTCCCAGTGCCATTTGTAATCCTCCTGAACTACTCTCAGAACCCATTTGTCTGAGACCATCTGATGCCAAAGGGGAAGATTATAACCTAGTCTCTGAGACATATTTAAGGAAGGGTCAAAAGGGGAGGTACTAATATAGTCACATTCTGAATTGAAGGATTTTTCTGAAAGGATCCATGATTTTTATTTGATCCTTCCTGACATTGTTTTCTTAGAGCTCTGCTCAACAGAAGCTTGTTGTGTCCATTTGTTTTGCTTTTTAAAACTTGACAAAAGGATTTAGTTAATTTTAAAGAGAGAAGGCTGAAAACGTTTAGCAACCCCTTAAATCAATTTGCCTATTTCATCAAATTAAGTGCTGAGTATGTAACAAAAGGACCAAACAAAACCTCTTTATCCAAAGCAAGATTCAAAATCTCAAATTTAACCTCCTCTGAAAACTTCAGATTATGTACTCAGACAAAATGTCTCATTAAAGTAGCAGTAGCTGCAGCCCTGAACACAGATCCAGTGCAATCATGCATACTCTTTAAAGAATGATTAGACACTTGAGAAGGAGTAGCAATAGTAGGATTCAAAAAGACTTACCTGCTGAAGGCAAGGTGCCAGAAAAATTCTTCAAACTCTCAACACAAACCAGCATGCAATTCAAAATGTAAGCCTAGTAGTTCATATTCTGAAAGCTAAAACAGAAGAAGAAAAATTGTCTTCCCAAACCCATCAAAAGTTTTACCATGTTTGTCAGAAGGAGAAGAATTAGCACTGTCCAAAACTTTAACAGCTGAACAAGAAACAGTAGCTAGGCCAGACTAAGATGAGAAAACAAATACGTGTTAGAGTTAGACTGAGGAACTTTATAAAGTCTGTCTGTTTTTTCAGGGACAGAAGATTGACTACCAGGATTTTTGCATGCTAAGTCAAAAACATCCTCCAAGGTTGGAATAATAGAAGGAATAGCAGTAGAGTGTGACATGTCCACTTGCAACCTGTCATAATATCTCCTTAAAGAAGAAGGAGCATCCACCCATTCCCACTGAAATTAATGATTCATTCTAGACAGTCTCAGCAAAAGAAATTTCATCTACAGGAGAAACTGAGGAATCATTCTTCTTAGATGCAGAGTCAGGGATATGTGAAGAAAATACAGCTGTCCTTTCCCTAACATTATCAGAATCATCTGATAAAGGATCTTCAGATGTTATGTAACCATGTTTTTAGTAAAGTCTCTCTGTTATTCCACTGAATTCAAAGCCCATAATAAGCCTTTAGCCAAAGTAATTAATTTATGTTTATCTATAGAATTACTGTTTTCAGAAAAAATATGTTTTTATTTCCAGAGACATCTTTAGATGGAGGGCAACTTAAGGATGGCACTTCAGTCTAGGAAACAGGTCTCTTATCTCATCCACAATGGGGAAAACTTCTCTGTGAAACTCCCAAGCCTGCAGAAAATGGTTCTCTGATGCCTGGAATGGACACCAGAACAGCGGCAGAAGGCATGGCCAACCACTGATCCATGGTGGCAGTAAGGGATACACCAGAGTCCCAGAGAATTCAATGAGTCATCTGAGGATCAGGTCATGGCTACTACAGAGTCAACCACCAGTGGCTGAGGCACAACTATGACAGCAAAGGCTCCCTATTAATTTCCTTTTTCCTAGGGTACAGCAGGATAAGGAATGGAAGGATCAGCAACTGTTTCCATATTCCTGCCAAGACAGAGACTTGTTCATCGGTAAGTACAGCTAGAATTAGTTGGTGGGAAGGTAAGTTGTCATTAAAATATTCACAGAGTGCACACACAAACACACTTGCACATCCCCAAACCAGTACTAATAAATCTCTAAAGTGAATGCAGAAACAAAACAGTTTTCTCCCAAAATAACTAGAAATACCTTTTTCCTAAGTAAGCACAGCTTAAAGGAGTCAGTCAGAAGCTAAGTTTTCATGAACTATAAACAATAACATACGTACTTTACTAAATAAGAATGCAAATAGTAAAAAATCATGACACTTCGACCACAAATAACTGCCCTAAATCAAAATAACCCATTTCACTTAAGAATATCCTATCATATGAGATGTTTTCCAGTGACTAAAACACAATAGCAGTAGTGGTCTTCATAAGGAGGCTCAGTCCTTATTCTTGTCAAAAACTAGACTAAAAAATGTATGGAAAAGCTCCCCAAAGGGTACCTACCTGCCAACAATGGAAGATGGGAGCTGACTGTCAATCACTGAAGTTCAGAAAGAGTGCTCCTGAGGTTACCAAGAAAGTTCTGAGGGATTCTGGCACCCAGGCTGCTTTTTTCTTCTCTTGGAGGTTGAGCTACAGCAGTCTGGCTGCATGTGCTATGGGGAGCCAGAGACTTTGGAAGACTGGCCAGCCATTATATTCTTAATAACCGATATAGCTAAATGATATCATAGCAGTTATACTGATGAACATCTTTCCCCTAGTCTTTTCAGTTGGTGCTGTGGGATCTTTTATATCCACCAAAACTACCACCAACTCAAGCAGATGGGAACATCAATTTAAAGTCTTATCTGAAGGATGACATACTCCAGAGTGCAGCACCCCCCCCCCCCAATGCTGCACTGCAGTGTCAGCAATCCAGTCACCTGGATTCAGAATACAGCCCAAAGCCTTCTAGTCTCCCAGCACTAAAGACAATGTACCACCTGTTCTGCCACTGACGCTGATAATAACAAAACCTTACAGGTCACCTGCTTCTGAGCACACTCTACCAAAACAGTTTCCCCATCATCATACAAACTAAAAAGAGCACAGCACACATTGTCTATAAGATGACTAGTGTAACTCTCCTGAATGAAGAAGGGACTTCAAAAGCTCCTTCAAACTACGGAACCAAACTTTGTCCAAAAATTAAAATATTCGAATACATAAGTCTAAGAGTAATATGTTACTGATAATGAACTTCTTTATGACGTTTAGCATGGTGGTCTTGTCATAGAGAAGAAAGTGGAGTTAAATTAGATACTAAATAGTAGATCTTAGAGAAGTATTTCAGCATTTATGTATGACATCTGGGTGCACTTTCATTCACTAGAACAAAGTTCCCAGCAGTATACACTGTCCAACTAAAGTATCTAGTGTTCACTTTGCTCTTATGCCCATGTATTCAAAACATAAACGAGCTCAAGCACTCACTGTTTTTTTAGAACAAAGAATTTAGCACTTGCCAAGCAAGGAAAAGCATATCACCAGCAATAATTGCAAAGTTTTTGTGGTCATCAGTAGACTGTGAACTATGTGAGCAATAACAAAGCAACCAGAACATGTTAAGTATGCATAATGTATAGAAGTATACACACAGTGCAATTCTAACTACAAAACAGTTCAGTATGTACAATGCATGGTACACCCTTAGCGGGATGAAGGGTGGTATAAATGATGAAATACGAATATTTACTTATAAGAGGAATGTTTTCCTTAGCCAAACTACAGGCTTACTTTGAGAAGAATTATTCAGCAATTTATATATAATATATGGGTAGAATCCCAAGCAAGCCCTCCATGATCCTAGGTGGTTAAAGGATGTCAAATCATCCCATTCGGGGCAGCCTTAGAGAATCCTGTTCCACTCTTTGAATGCCAGTGCAATTTATAATGCTTAATAAATTATAACACAATGAGCCCACATCATCTGCCCTCTAAGTGTGCTTATCATTCTACCTTTCCATCACTACATGTCCCCTTCACCCTGTCTCTACTAGGCCTATACCCTCTTGGATATCTTTGTGCATTTCTTTTCTATTACTTATTCCAGTGATCCATTTCTATGGTCTACAGTCCTCCCAGTGAAGTACTTTCAGAGATCTAAACAGACATTAACTCCTAGATATTTTCAGATGTAGGAATGCCTTCTCAAATAACATTATTACTGAAAAAAGTTGAGATGCAGCTCCTGATCTGGATGAGCAAGAACTCTTCACTCCCCAATGATTTGTCATGTAAAACTGAAAATATAAAAATAAAATTACACAACTATTTTGAAAGTGCTTGCTTTCCATCAGGCAAGTTTAAAGAGATACAAAGGAGAAAAAAAGTCAAGCTGGGAACTGCAGGAAAGGAAATGCAAAAATTAAATCCAGTGAGCATAATTCGGGTATCGTATCTTTCTGAGTTTACCGTGTTCACGTTATTCTTGATTATTAGCTGATCAGAAGCTGCAGCCACTACCGGGGAGCTGCCTTCTAAAAAGCTAATTTTCTACGGTTAGATTACCTTTCCAGCTTGGAATTTAGACCATTTGGATTTGCACAATTAATATACTGTTCCTCAAAAGTAACCTACATTTAGAGGTTTTCCCTACACCATACGGCTCTGTGCCATACTAAATGCTACACTACATTAAAATTTCAAACTTTACAACCTATAAATTATGATCACAAGTTACAATGTGCAGTAACACATTCACCAATGCACAATTTATTAGCTTTTATTAAGAAAATAACTGCATTAATTTTCTTAATCTTTAGTAGAGCAACATTTTGTAGAGCTAATAGTGTTTTGATACCTATTGCAACAAAAGTCATTAGAGGTAATTTGTTATATCAGTGCTAATTTGTTTTATGTTTGGGCCAGTGTACATCTGATCTAAACAAACTAAATAAAATAATAGTGTAAGCATTTTTAACATTTTTGAATTTCTCTTTCTCACTTGACTTCTTCATTAGTGATAGTCTACAATACACTATGCCATTTGCCTAAATGTTTGCATGTATATCCAGAAGATTATACACATCTGCTAGTTTGAATTTTCTTCAATAAGCAGGGTCTTCACTGACAAGTCAGGTCACCCAGTGATATTTTTTTCATATTTTGGTGGCGACAAACTCTTCAGTACAATATTTCTGTTCCTCAGCAGTATCTGGAATACTATTTTATTTCACTTGTTAATTCTTGTACTGTAATTTTAAGCTTTCTCTAAAGTGCCAGCCCTTAGTAAAAAGCCCACTAAATTAGTTCATCATTCCCGAATATTCCTTCAACATTTTACTTACGGTTACTATCTATAACAATTTTCCTTCATGGGTAAGCCTGTTTTTCAGACTATAATATCTTTCCTGTATGTAGGCATAGGAGCAAGTTTATTCTAAATGTCCAAACTTAGACATCAGTTTTTCTGCTGTTATTCTCACCCTGCTCTAGAAGCAAAAGTGTTTTCTTCATTCAAAAGACTCAAAGATTTCTAATTTATGCTATGAAGCACCTTTTTTTTTTTTTTTTGTTAAACAACCATCTTTGGTGTTTCATAGAAGGCAAACTGGAAATGAACTAATAATAAACTTCCCTATTCTAAAATTCAACATCCGTATGTTAATGCATTCAGGACTATGAACAAATGTGCCAAACAATACTGTGCAGTAATCAAGGGAGAGCACATGGACTTCCTCAATTTTGATAACTTCATCAACCAGTTAAAGTTTTCTCCTTTACTCGAGTAAAATACTTGTTGCATCAAATTCAAAGCAGGCTGAAGAATAATTCATACATTATAAATACTGAAGCTAAATACAAAGCACAACTATTAAAAACCTACACAGTTCTGAGGAATTATAACATTTATTTATGTTTGTCCTTACTGACTTGTTATTTTTAAAACAAACTGTGAAATCTATTTCAACTTACCTTCAGTATATTTCTGCAGATCCCTTTTCTAATACAAGCTAATAAGGAAAGTGAATTAAGTTCAGGTTTATCATCATAATTTTCTAAGCACTTACGTTTTACTTCATGAGCAGGATTTAAAGGTTGAGCTGCATTTCGTTTTCTCAATATGTAATCTTCATTTTTTAAGTGTTTACGCCTTGGTTTACGACCGCGATTTAAAGGCTGCGCAGCATTTCGTTTTCTTAACATGTGATGCTCATTCTTTAAGTGTTTATGCCTAGCTTCATTAGCTGGATTTAAAGGCTGATCACCATTTTGTTTTTTCAACATGTGATCTTCATTTTCTGTGTGTTTATGCTTTGTTTCACAAGCAGGATTTAAAGGCTGATCAGCACTTTGCTTTGTCAAGGTGTTATCATCACTTGTTAAGTGTTCAGGCTTTGCTTCTTGAGCAGAGTTGAAAGGCAGAGTAGCATTTTGTGTTGTCACGATGTTATCTTCATTTTCTAAGTGCTTACTCATTGTTTCATGAGCAAGATTCAAAGACTGAACAACATTTCATTTTCTCAACATGTTATCTTCATTTAAGAAGCATTTACTATTTGTTTCAAGAGCAGGATTTACAGACTGATGATCAGTATTTCATTTTCTTGGCATGTTGTATGTGAATCACATTTAACACTATGGGGAAAACATATGAAATGAGTAAACATTCAGAAGGACTGGTATAGTTCTCACTAACCAGTATAGTATGAAATGTTTTCTGTATTCACCAAATAAAGACTAGCGCAATATATCCAACAGCTGTTACTGTACCAACTACATAAGCATTTAAAATGCTGCTGCAAAATATTAAACAGAATTTGCATGCACGTTTGAAGGACTCACCATAACAGTAGCTCTGTGAAGAAATTGTCAACAGGTTAGTAACTTTAATAATCAGTTAAGCTTACTCAACCTTTGATGCATTCATTATGTCATCAGTGCAGGCCAAAGCAGACCTCATGTAGGGAGCACTGGCACATCTACCCCGACCCTCCCCCAGTCAGAAGCAGCACTATCAAGTGTCATTTCTGGTCTTCCTAGCAAGAAACTCAGCATGATGAACACTATCCTACAAAAAGAGAAACAAAGTTAAAAAATTAACTGGCAAGCACATGATATAATATATAGAAGATGCACGTAGGTTCATAGGTGTGTACTAGGCTAATGGCCCTGGAGCCTTTACAACCCTAGCCCATAGGATTACCCTGGCATCATGCCACCTGACCTTAGTTCCTAGTGCCTCTGTCGAGTAGAGCCACTGGAGTGATCCCCGGGGTGAAGAGGGCCAGTGAGGTGTTCTGCTTGACATACATGGGAAGTCTATTCCATAGCATGGGCAGTCTCTGGGTGAGGAACCTGTCCCTCCAGCATGTTCTGTTCATTGTGGTAATGAGGTTGAGGTCTCTGGAGCATGTGGTGCAGAGGGATTGGGATTTCTTTAGATGTAGCATTTCTAACAGAGCTGGGTCAGACATGGCTTTGCAAGTCAGAGATTGCCTCTAAGTAGGCGATATGAGACAGAGAATACTTGAAGTTTTTTTTAGTCTGTCCATATAGGACAAGTGTTTAAGGCCGAGGATCCTCTTTGTGAAGTACTTTTGTGGCCTCTCCAGTTGTTGCAGGTGTCTAGTGAGGTACATGCCAAATGGGACATTGTACTCGATGATTGGCCTAATGAAGGAAGAGTAGAGGGAGACAATGACCTCTTTCTTCCTGGATGTAAAACCCTTAGTAATGAGATGTGCCACATAGGACATTTTGACCACAGTGGCAATGTGGAGGTCAAAAGAGAGGTTGCTATCAACCTGTGTTCCTAGTACTTATATAAAAAAAGCATAATATAAAAAAATTGTTAATTCATGACTTCATTATTTCATATTAATACTTTGTCAATAAAATAAAATAAATAACCAACCATCCAACCAAATAGCATGCAAAAATACCTAGGAAATTACCTAAAACATTTTTACCTAAGCAAGCTTTTTAATTTTAATATACTTGCTAAAGAATAAATTTAATTGATACCTGGGGGGGGCACAGGAGTTTAGTAACTATGCTTTTATATACCTTGTTTTGTATAGATTATGTTTTCATAATATTGCATAGTAATTAGGTCTGGGATGAGTGTTAGTTTTATTACATATGCACATATATTTATATTTATTCTTAGCAAAAGTAATAATTTCTATTGTGTCATGATGTTTGTAAAGTCTTGAAGTTTTTAGGTTAATTTTGGTCTTGTTAGCAAAACAATGCAACTGTGAAGTATAATTTTAAATGAGTGCTGTGATCCACTTACAGGCAATTAATCAATTAACTCTTCATGATATAGAGTGGATTTTTGCTGGGCTGACTGTTTTTGTTCTTGCTCTACATCTGAAGTCTGGATATTTCCCAAACGAAAAGCACTTAATTTTATTTTGTTTTGGTATTAAAGTGAATAAGAATGGCTTTTTACATTTATTTCTTCATCGAGCTGAGTGAAGTGTTGGTGCTTGTTCACAGTGTGTTCTTTTGGCACTGAATCTGTTGGCTCAGTATAGGAGGTACCATAGTGCAGTAGCTCAGAACAAACCTGGGTATTGCCGTGGAGATTATTCACATAACTATAGAAGGCCTTGTGGTTCTTTACTATCTGCTGCAATTCTGTTTTCATAGCTAGCTTTAGAGGATTTGATGAGGGATCTCAACCTTTTGTTGAGGCTGATAAGGGAGTTTTTCCAGTCTTGGGACTTCACCTTACTCTGCATCAGTTTCCTCCTTCTGTTGTAGAGTTTGTTTATGGCAGGGGGACCACCAGATTGGCTTCCTTTATTTGAGGAGAGCATCATGGTTCTATTGGGTATGGCGAGATCCATGCATTTGTGTACATGTTCGTAGAGTGCATTGGTGCATGATTCGGTGGTCATGCAACTATTCTCCATTTGCATGGGTGTGGTGAAATTAGCCACCTCTGTTTTTAGGAGCCCAAAATTAGCTTTGGAGAAGTTTTTCATGGTGGTGACCTTTGTGGGGGGGGTGTGGATTTCCAAGGTGATTAGTTTGTGGTCAGATCTAACCAGGGAGGAGTTGACTACTGGTGTAGAGCAGTGGTCACCCATGTTAGTAATGACCAGGTCAAGGATAACGCTACCTCTAGTGGGGGTAGGAATGAGCTAGTCCAGGGCATTGGAATCAATGAATTCCAGAAAGGGTTGGGCAAATGTATTGGTACATAAGTAGTTTTCCCAGTTAATGGAGGGCTAGTTGAAGTCGCCCAGTATGAGAGTGTTAGGTTGGACCCTAATATTCTCCAGCATGCTTAGGAATGTGGAGTGTGAGTCTTGGGATATGGTTGGGGACCTATAGCAGGCTACGACCTGAATCACTGTCTTACCCAATGTTAGCTGCACCTAAAGTATCTCAGATGCATTATGTTGGGCTACCAGTCTGGAGGTCTGCGTATCCCTTATGAATATGGAAATGCCACCACCTTTGGAGCTTTGATCCACGTTCTGGGGCTGAAGGGTGTGGAATGAGTTACAGCCTGGTAGTCCAAGGGTGCTTTCTGCTGCCTTGAGCCAGGTCTCTGTTACAGTACAAATGTCGATGTTCTCCATTTTAAGGAGTAGTTCGAGCAAGTGCATTTTGAGATTTAGACTTCTAGCATTGAGCAGCATGACCCTCAGATTGCATTTGTTGATAGCTTTTATGGTAGTAATTTGTTCTTTGGAACACCGCCTAAAAAAGGCACTATATGGGTGGCAAGAGCCTTGGCCAGTATCAGGAAGCCCAGGGGTGACAGAGGCAGACCATCTCTGGAAAAGCATTGAGGTCTGTCAATCATGTCATCCCAGGCAGACAGATACTGGATTCCCCTTAGAATGACACCAGAAACTTAGCCAGTTGTTGAAATCATTCATTTTCCGGGTGATGGTAGGATGCTGCTCAGGGCTAGGGTCATACCTGCCTGGGCTACATAATCCGAGAGCTCCTCCATGTCTCTTTTCATGTAGTCCAGGGAGGTACGTCTTAGGTCATTCACACCCACATGCATAGGCGTTGGATGCTGTTGAAGACTGGGGAGGGCAGAGGATGAGAGGGGCACTTAGTGATCTAAAAAGGGCAATTTTTTCAGCTATTTACTACCACAATAAAGGTTCACTTGGACATTTTAAGCTTATCAAATTCCCTTTTGGTGCTTGAATTAACATTTTCTGATTGGTCTTACCTATCCCATGGCTGATAACTGCATATTAACTCTAGTGAGAATAAATGTGAGCATACCATAGATAATTTGAGGGGATCCATGTAAGGGATGAAGCATTTAGGAACTGCCTCTATCCATTGGTTGGAAGGGTGGTCTAATGGTTAAGGTGTTTGCCTTACAAACACAAGGTGCAGGGTTTGAGTCTCACAAGGGATAATTGGCTAGGCTTAAAATGGCTCACAAGGGCAGTTAGCTTAGTACTAACCTATGAACCTATTAGTGACATGAGGGGCAATCCTGGAGTACATTTTCTATTACCCATCCCTAGATCCAAGTTGCCTTTGAATATGGGCGGATGAGCTTTGATTTATTTTTATGGATAGTCTGTTCTGGAACAGTGGTAGCCTCTGTGATATATAGCCATCTCTCCATAACATTTAACTGGTTCACAGACAGAACGTGTACAGTAAAAAGAACGGGATTCCACCTCTTCCACTAGAGCTGTTACTAGTGGTGTTCCACAAGGATCTGTGCTGGGTCCACTTCTGTTTGCAATGTACTTCTCAGACATTCAGATAAAAGTAGATTGCCTGTGGCTTACCAAATTCACTGATGACTGCAAACTGGGTGTAATCGCTGAAACACAAAACAATGTCACTATACTGCAAAAAGGGCTTATACAGACAAATGATTGGTGCCAAAGCCACAGACTTAAACATAACAGAAAAACATGTATTATCATCCCCTTCAGTAAAAGTAAAATCCAGCAAATTACAACATTAACAATACCCCCTAAGTTCAAACCCAGTGGTGAGAGACATGGGAATGCAGGTTGACAGCAGCTTTAACTTCAGTCATCATGTGTCCACAGTGGTCAGGAAGGCCTTTTATGTTGCCCATCTCGTAAGCAAGAGAATACATCCAAAAAGGAGGAAGTTATAACTCCTCTGTACTCATTCATCATCAGACCAATAATAGAGTACAATGCTCCCTTCTATATGTACCTCACCAGACACTTGCAGCAGCTGAAGAGATTTCAGAGGTTTCTCACAAAGGAAATTCAAGGACTTCATCACATGACCCACACAGACAGTCTGAAGGCTCTGTCACTATACTCTATTGTATAGACTGCTTAGAGGCAACTTGTAATTGGCCTACAGAGCAGTCTCGGTCCCTGCCTTAATGGAAATACTGCACATATGCAAATCTTATGGGACAAGACTCCCTCGCTCTTCAGACCATAACCTAGCTTGCAACATAAACAGGACTTGCTGGAGACAGAGCGAGATGTCTCCCACAGGCTGCCACTCCTCTGGAACAAACTTCCAATTCAGGTTAAACAGAGCTCCTCAATGACTAAGCATAACTTGGACAGTTGGATAGCAAGCGTTAAATTCACAGTGGGGGTTTCATATATATCCCTCTTGGATAGGGGAAGTTGGTGCTGTTCATAAATGCACATGCTAATATAAGCCATTTCTCCTGGTCTGTGAAGGAACAATGGCTTGTAGAGCCCCCAGTAACCTCCTATGATTCTATGAAATCCTGTACCTTGTGTTTCTGAGGTAAATATACCAACTTCCAATCCCAGGTTAATTAAAACCAATAACCTTTGTGTTAACAGAGTTAAAACATGATGTACAGAACACTGAAGTGTTAAATGATATATGACTTCTGTTAAAACTATTTTCTCAAGCCTGTGAGTTATATTTACTGTCTTCTGTGTTAACTTTAATGACTTTCCTTATGACTTCCTATGTTTAATTTTCTGAGCTACCCCAGATTGAACCAAAACATGCCAGAATCCTACAGTCAACCTCAGTTTCCCACTTCTGAATTAACTATTCTGTGCTCTTTTTTATTCCCACCAAAGTTATTTTTTGTTTCTGTCTCTTACAACTAATTACACTTTTGCTCACTTTCCACTTGCACCATACCTCACTTTAAAACTCACACGGTCTTCCAATCTGCTACAACTATCCTTGTTTTTCCATTGCCAGTTCTTTTACTGGAGTGTTAGAATCATTGATACAGCTGCACCGCTGCAAATGTTTAAATGAATGAATATGGGAATTGCGATCTTCACTGAATACCAAAAATCTCATATGTGTTGCCGGTATTAAGGCTCTGAAACATGTAAAACGTCATTTAAATTGTCAAAGCAAAAAGCTAACACTTTCCTTAAGAAACTGTGCCATCTTTTCATCTCAGTAGGAAGAGAAAGAAGTGGTAAACAAATGCAAGTGGCAATCATACATAAATGCTCACATTATCAAACTGAATTTTCAAATTAAATAAAAACAAATATGTGTGGAACAGGAGTGAAAGTAAGAATATAACAAAGAGTAGTTAGTCCCAGATGTAAAATCCACGAAGTTTATTTCAAATAAATTTCAAATGGATAAGCGCTTTCACTATGTTAGCTTCATCAGATCCATAGTAAAATTCCCTGACAAGCAGTATTATATATAGAAAAAACATGGAAGCAGTCAACCTATCAAATGAATCCATTAAAACTATGTCTCTATTTAAAGAGATAACACACTGCAGGAAACTGCAAAAATATAACATAATACAAAATTATGTAAAAAATACATAAAAACAGACTATAAGGTATAAAACTATTGAGTGCATAATATCCTATATACATATAAAAACTTCTGGTAGACAATTTGAAAGGGCATCTATTAAACCTAGGTTGAGGCAGCGTAGGCATGTGAAATGATCCTAAGGATCTATATTATATATAAAATTGTCTACCAGAAGTTTTTATATGTATATAGGATATTATGCACTCAATAGTTTTATACCTTATAGTCTGTTTTTATGTATTTTTTACATATTTTTGTATTATGTTATATTTTTGCAGTTTCCTGCAGCGTGTTAACTCTTTAAATAGAGACATAGTTTTAATGGATTAATTTGATAGGTTGACTGCTTCCATGTTTTTTCTATATATAATACTGCTTGTCAGGGAATTTTACTATGGATCTGATGAAGCTAACATAGTGAAAGCGCTTATCCGTTTGAAATTTATTTGAAATAAACTTCGTGGATTTTACATCTGGGACTAACTACTCTTTGTTATATTCTTACTTTCACTCCTGTTCCACACATATTTGATTTTATTTATTCTTATCTCTTGGAGCAGGAGCGTTAACCTGTGAAGCGGCAGTCATTTGTTTCATTATGAATTTTCAAATTGTTCATTTTATTTGTAACTGAACTTTTGTGAATCAGCACTTTACCACAGTTAACAAATTATTTATAAAAATAAAAATGTACATTTGGGAGGATTGCATTACTTGCCATATGTAATCTGCAAAAGTCTAAGTTGTCAAGCACTGTTTGTAATAATCAAGTAGTCCATATAAATATTTTGACTAAATGCATGACATTATATGGCATAGTGCAGAAAGAAAAATCAACATTTTTCCATGTCCTTGTCTCATACAGTTTTGACTCTTACACATCATCTTCCATTCAGATGTTTCCGTAAAAAGTAAGAATTCACTTTCTCGTGTGATCATTATAAGATATCCTATTTGCCTACTGTTACAAAAAAGCACATCATTTAAAATCAGCTCTTGTATCTGAGAATGTTATGTTCAGCAAGCTGAGTGATATGGTGGCACATTGTTTAGTCCTCCTATCTTACATCTGTAAGATCTGGGGTTCAGTCCTTGCATGTAGCATTTGTGTGGGAGGAGCTTGAATGTTTTCTTTGCTGTGTGCTTCCTTTCAAAGATGTGCTGATTAAAGTGATATCGCTAGGTCTGAATTGTGAAATGTTCCTTACCTAGAAAGGCCTTTGGGTTTCTGATATCATTGTAGCTAAGAAAATAAAATAATAAATAATGCTTGTTAAGTTTACAGCTATGTAAAAATAAATATTCTTTATGTATAAGTCTTAGTGAGAAATGAATGTGTTTATCTGATGATGATCCTAATTATTTAAGAAATTCCATTCTGGAATCCCAGTCTTCAAAGGAAAAGTCTATTCCTTAGAGCTTACCTCAGACTTGTGGAAGAAGATCCTCTGGAGCTTCTCCACTGCAGTTTCATCTCTGTATTTACCTGCATTCATACCTCTTCCCTGACTTGTGTCATACCTGTATAATATGCAATCAGTAATGCCGATACCTCTCAACCTTCCCTCTCCAAAACGAGGAACAATGTCCTTCCTGGCCTTCATAATGTGGAACAAATAAGCAAAATGTTATAGGGAGGGAGTATTTCCACCACAAACAGCTAAGGAACAGTAAATATATATATTGAATTAATTTGGCACTAGACGCAAGCAACCAAACTTTCAAAGAAATAACCGCGTGAATAGCACTACCGCATTTGTAAGTACGGCATCCGAAAAACTTACAGAAAATGTGACTTCAAGGTACACGCATATATATATATATATATATATATATATATATATATATATATATACATACACACACACACACACACACACACACACACACACACAATAACTAAGCTGAACGAGCACCATCCATAAATAACTAAGCTGAACGAGCACCATAATAACTAAGCTGAACGAGCACCATCCATAAATAACTAAGTAGCTGAATGAGCACCATAATAACTAAGCTGAATGAGCACCATAACAACTAAGCAGCTGAATGAGCACATTAAAACATCATCTTACCATGGTTGACTCTGGCAGCTGTTTACAAGCATAGTTCCGCACACTTTTGTTTTCAAATTCTTCACGTTAACATGCAAAGCATGCAGAAGTCCTCTGTTGGGTCCTCTTTCCTCTGCAGCTGTACAAGTGGGGGGGCCCTTACCCTATGGTTCTGGTACCTATGCCCACATGTACAAATGACAGTCATATTTGTACCTGTTGTCGAGGGACCTGAGTGCGTGCGTGCGTGCATTATGTGGTGGATCCTGGTGCCTGACAGGCAGCTGTTACTTTCTCCTTATTCATCCTTGTGAGTGGGACATCAGTGTACCTCACTATCGAGTCACCTATGACTAGTGTGTTGGGCATGCTGTTTTGCCTTAGGAGCTTTGGTTGAGTGGCACACTGTTTAGGAGAGTTATGTGTCTCGTGATTAGTGTTGTATTGTGGTGGCCGAGTACTTTTCTGCCTTGGAGGTCTCTGCTGATTGGGTAGATTTTTATTCAGAGCCTGAGTGAAGGTGGGTGTGTGATTTGTGTTTTTATGTGAACACGGTGCTGGTGTGTGTTCTGGAGGGCTATGTGTTCCATGTGGTGTGGTGCAAGTGTTGACCTTCTCCTCTTGACCAGCTATTCTGGTCTTGGCTGGAGAGTGCGTGGCTTCCAATGTGGATGTATAAGTGCATCTGCATCTCTCATAAGTCTGAGTGTTGGGAGGTAAGAGGAGAGGGTTGCCAGTGTACATGAGGCAGTTGCTACATTGCCTCAGGATGCCCAAGTTCACCAGGTTAATAGGAGAAAGCACAGGTAACTGAGATTTAGACATGCCTGGAGGGGTGGGCATTAATAATAAGTACTGGAGCTGTTTGACCAAAGCCAATATTATGGTCAGTATTACCATAACAAAGTAATGAATTAAGATGGATATGACTAGATGATAATTTTGATGCTGTTTTGTATCTAGAAGAGTTGAAAGGAATAGAAGTCTGAAAGGAAAATGGTTGTCAACCCTATTGCAGACTGTTCACAGTAAGCAACATGCCTCTAATAGTCAGTCATGGTTCACTAGAGGAACAATGAGAAGGAAGGCGACCCTTGCTTCTCCATTGACCTCTGCCACATACTGAATAGTTGCGTGAGGTATGCACAATAAACTGTACTGATGTACTTACCATAATGTTGGATCCTCTCATCTTCATTCATCTGCTATAACTTGTTGGTCCTCAAGTTGCTTGTTGGATCCAAGACAGCAAAACTAGTGCTTCAGCCACAAACTCCTTTAAATTTTCTTACACATAATACATCTGCAGGTGAAGCTCCCTCAGATCTTGTTTGCTGGCCAGTGGTACAGAGAAACATGTTATAAACTCCAAAAAGGGTAGACAGGACCTTAAGGTTTTCCAGAACTGGAAACAGGAAGTGGGATGGAGAGGGGGAACATCATATCGGACAGATGAGAACAAAGGGATCCAGCGCTGTGGTTAGTACATAACTACCACATCCTATTCATCCCATCCATCCAATTTGATTTGTGGGTCAGAATCCCCAGCTACTTATCACTCTAATGGCATCAAAAGACCGTTGTGGATAGTAGTTCAGAAGGAAGCTTTTGATGATATGAAAGGTAGCCCATGTAGCAGCTCCACAGACTTCATCCACAGAAGAATTCCTGAAGAAGGTGGCAGATGTGTCAACCAACCTTGCAGAATGAGGTTTTGGTCTAAAGGGCAATAGACAATTGCTGGAAGAATAAATTACAGTTGTATAAAATCTTACCATAACAGCAGCTGTCCTTTTCTTCACTGTCGCATTATCCTATACAGAAGGAATTTCCTGTCCATGGCTGTCCGACACTCAGCCAGTATGCAAAAGCCTAATGATTCTGTATGTCACATCTATGGTCCCTGCACATAATGTAGGGTATAAAAGGGACATATGGATGCAACTACCTGGAAATGAATTGTCCCAGAAGAGAACTGTCTTCATAGGGAAAAGGAGTCCATGCACAAACAGAAGGAAAAAATGCAGAAGAAAAATGGGAACCTCAGTCAGAAGGGAATCCAAAACAAACTAGAGGGGTTGGAGGGAGGGAATGAATACTGCAACAGTGAAGAGAAGGACATCTACTGATATGGCAAAAATTTACACTACACTACTGTGTCATCTTATATCACTGTTGCTGTATTCTAAACAGAAGGAAGGGTAAAAAAGCACAAAGAAATAGAATGGGAGGTAAAGGGCTGAGAAGAGCCCTCAAAAACCTATATAAAATGGTTTCAGCAAAACCTGATGGGGTCATAGAAACCATACCCAACTTATCATGCTTAGCAATGGTATGCACTAAAGACCAAGTAGCTGCTTCAAGGATGGAACTGGTGTCAGACCCCTTGAAGAAGACACCAGAAGAGGCAACAGTCCTAGTGGAATAAGCTCTAACAGAAGTGGACAGAGATTTGCCATGAAAAGTATAACAAAAGGAAATGACCTATGATATCCAGGAGGAGATGGTTTGCTTAGATATAGCCAAACCCAATGCCCTGGAATGAAAGGAAACAAAAAGATGATCAGACTTATGAATGGCCTTAGTTTTATCCAAATAGTACCAGAGCTTTATGTGCAAATCCAAGCTATGAGGGACCCTCTCACTAGCAGACTGAGGAGAAGGAAAAAAGGAATGGAGTTGTACCAACTGATTCAAGGACAACTCATTTACTACCATGAGCATAAAAGAAGGATTAGTACAAAGGGACACCCTGATCCTTTGAAGGAAGGAAAGAAAAAAAAAAAAAAAAAGGAGGAATAGCTATGAGGGTCTGGAGCTCAGGAACCCTCAGAGCAGAAGTAAGAGCCAGCAACAAAACAGTCTTCCAAGTATAATTATGCAAAGAAGCAAAATCTGCAGGCTCAAAAGGAGCCGGAGTCATTTTTTCCAAAACAAAATTAAGGTTCCAAGGAGCAGGAATAGGTTTCCTTGGAAGCCTAATATGCAGGACACCTTTAAGAAATTGCTTGACCTCAAAATGAGAAGTCAAAAGAGGATTCAATGGCTGACAATTGAGCCTTCACAGAAGAATAGGCCAGGCCATACTGGACCAACTCAGACAAATAAGAGAGGACCAGAGGGACCCCCACTAAAAAAGGGTCCTGGTTACAAGCATGGCACTAGACAGAAAATCACTTCCATTTGGACATATAAGATTTTCTGGTTGAGGGTTTCCTGGTCTTCTGTTAAACCTGAGCATGTCCTCAGAAAATAGGTGCCTAAAAATGATCAAAGCCCCATCATCCACAATGTCAGCTGAAGACTGGATAGGTGAGGATGGATGAGCGACATCTTGTCCTCTGTGAAGAGATCCAACTGGTGAGGTATCTTGTGGCGATTGCCACTGGTCATATGCATTAAGAGGGGGAACCAGTACTGTCTTGAACAAAAGGGAGTCAGTAGCAAGATTTTTTTTTTTTTGGGGGGGGGGATCCAGCTGAATCTTCTGCAGGACTCTTAGAAGTAGAGGAAAAGGAGGAACGCATAAAGAAAATTCCCTTCCAAGGAAAAGAAAGTGGATCGATCTTCCACACCAGATGGCATAGCTCTCTGGAACAGAAGAGGGGAAGCTGCCTGTTCAGAGAGGAGGCAAAAAGATCAGCCAGAGGAATGGACAATGTCCAGAAACACGTTTCTGTAAAGCATCCATTTGTGAGCCTGTATTTTAGACCTGCTCAGAGAGTCTGCCATTAGATTATGCTCTGAAGAAATGTATACTGCTTGAAGAGTTAACTGATAACTGACAGCCACCTCTGAGGCCTGAAGAGCCATCCTGCAGAGAAGGTATGATTTTGTGCCTCCATTTGTTGACATACCACATCACTGTAGTATTGTCTATGTACACGTTCAAGAGGCCTGAAGAAAACACGGGGTGAAAAGCTTGAAGAGCTAGAATCAGAGCTCTCATTTCTTTGACACTGATATTGTCTGACTTCTGATGGGGAGGTCAGAGACCCTGACCTTTCAGATGACCAAATGAAGCCCCCCACCCCATGTCTGAGGTATTGGTGAACAGTTATTGAGAAGGGACTGGTGGCTGAAAAGGCCGGCCTGGGTTGAGAGCAAACAGATGAATTCACCACTCAAATTCCTTCTTTAGAAAGGGAAGGAGACATACACTGAAATCCAGAGGGTGACAATGTTGCAGCCAAACTGAACTGAGGTACCATTTAAGCTTCCACATATGCAGTCTGGCAACAGAAGCATAGGAATACAACATGCTGTAAATCCCTGGGCCCAAAGCAACTCCCTGGGTGGCATGGCATTAAGAGGAAAAAGAGACTGAAAGAAGGCTGTCAATGGCAAAACTTTTGGAGGTAGAAGAGAGGTCAAGATTTGTACTGACTGAATCCTGTATCCCAGATGCACATGATCCTGAGAAGGAGTCAATATGGACTTTTGGAAGTTAATAGTGAACACCAGACTTTGAAGAAGACAGATGGTGAACTCCAGATCCTGTAACAGGCAACTTGGAGAAGACACCTGAAGCAACAGGTTATCTAGATAAAGAAAAATATGACTGCCTTAGAGCCTGCAAAAAGCAATCATATGAGCTAGGCATCTTGTGAATACCCTTGGGGCAATAGAGAGGCTAAAAGGCAAAGCAGAGAACTGAAAATGAAAGGAAGAAACAGAGAAATGAAAAAACTTCCTGAAAAGAGAGTGAACAGGGATATGAAGGCAAGTCTCTTTCAGATCCAAGGACACCAAAGAAGCTTGGAGTAATAAAAGAGGAAACAGGATTTGAAGAGTAAGCATATGAAAAGAAGGGACCCTGAGAAAGGTATTGAGCTGGGAGAGATCCAGAATAGGTCTCCAAGTACCCTCCTTTCAAAGAACCAGGTACGTTCTGGAATAAAAACCCATTCTCACTTGGAAATGGGGAGAGGTTGAATGGTTCTTTGGTTCACCAGGGACCCTAAATCCTCCAGGAAATGAGAAAGTTGCTCTAGAGAAGGTTAAGGAATCCCTAAAAAAGGAGACTTTCATACCATGAAGTAACCCTGTTGGATGATAGAAAGAACCCAAGAGTCTGAACTGATGAGATGCCAATTAGGCAAAGGGAAAGCCAAAGGGGAAAGGGAACCTGGTCTAAAAGAAGGGAGGGGAACTATCAAAGAGAAGCAGGCTTATCAGATAAAGGAGGCTTCTGGGCCACAGAAATCTGAGAAGCCATAGCAGAGGAGGCCCACCTACCACCCTTCCTGTCCTTGCAGACCTGGCAGGGTTGCCTGCAAACAAATGCAGATCTAAAAGTATAATGCTTCTGGAAGTTAGGGATAGGGGAGACAAAAATATGTTTAAGGTCCTACAAGGCTTTGCCTTTCTCTTGAAGAGACATAAACATGTCAGAAGCAGCAGTCCCAAAAAGATGTTTATTTTCCAAAGGAGCTTCCAACTACTTGGCCTTGATATCCTCAGGTAGAAAGTGGAGATGAAGCCAAGAATAATGCCTCATGACAGACCCAAAAGCCGCAGCCCTGGATGAGGCATCAGCAGCATCATAACTACACTAGGCAGAGGATTTGTCTTCAGAGTCAGGAAGGTTAGAAATAACCTGACAAGCCTGAGCAATCAAAGCCAGAGCATATCTGATCATATGGGCCAGGTAATTAGCACCCTAAAGGTCAAAATACAAGCAGAATAAACTTACTTTCCAATCTTGTCTGTTGTTCTACTATCCTTATCAGAAGGCAAAAGTTTGAAAGAGGGCAAAAGCTTAAAAGATTTGTCAGAAGAGACTGACACCACAGCAGGATCAGCAGAAGGATGTTTAAATAAAAAATGACAATCCCCAGGAACCGTATAAAACCTTTCAGGTTTCTTAGGAGTATGAGGCTGAGAATCAGGAGATTTGGAAGCAGCAATGAAAATATTTAACAATGCAGCCAATGCAGGAGGAACTGATGATGGTTTAGGAGTATCCAGCTGAAGCAACTCATAATATCTTCTCTGAATATCAGACACTTGAGTAGAATCCCACTTTAAGTATTCCATCATCCTAGCAATTGTATGCCTAAAGGACAATTCCTCAAAAGGAGACTCAGGGCTAACATCCTCCTCTGCATCAGAACCATAAACCAAAGGCAAAGGCATTTGTAAAGAACAGAACAAAGACCCCTCATCAGACACTGAATCCTCATCTGAGGATTTCAACTCCCTAAACCATTTAGAAGGTGTAGAGGTCCAAGGAGGAGGAGCAGGTACTGAAACCCCTACAGGAGGCATTTGGGCCATCAAAGCAGAAAACAAGCCCTGAGTAAACTCTTGCCATTCTCTTCGGGGATCCTTGGGATAGACCGAAACATGCTTCAGTTTTTATCTTTTCTTGGAAGGTACATCAGCAAATAACGGGGTTCCGACCCTTGGCAAGATTTGATAAGAGAACCCAGAACATCCTCCTTGACTAATATCTGTGGAATCCCTCTAGGACCATTTGAGATAATCAACCATGGTTCCCCTTCGACACCTACAGCAGATGTTTGCAAAGCCTCAGAGGACATACAAAAAGATGGATCCATGCCGGCCTTCAATGGGGTCATGGCAGAGGAATCTGATGTAGAATGAATGACCCACAGAGCTAATACCTGCTTCTAGAAGGACATCCCTTGAAGGCTGGAGAGCTAAAGAATCTAGCTGAGACTTCTTGGTCTTCCTCTTCCCTAATGGAAGTATCTCAGAGTTAAAGGATTCTGCCATGTTACCCTGGGCCAACTGTTTAAGCCAATGGTTTTCAAGATAAATGGTCAGGGAAGACAATCATCTTCTAAGTGTCTTAGGCACAAATGCTTTACAGATAATACAAGAGGTATGGTCATGGGAAGCACTCATAGACAAAAGAGACACTGTTCGTGACAATCCTTGTGGGGAGTCTGTCTTCCACACTGACATTTTCCCTTTTTGGATGACATGAAATCAAGGTAGAAAAATAAACTACAAGACCAAGAAAAGTAATAAAAACAACCCCAATGGGGCACTTATCTGGTGCCTAAGTATTCAGTGCAGCAACAAGGCATTCCAGACCAATGAGGAATAATGACGTTTGAACTGGTGACAAAGAAATTCTGGGCAGTTGCATCCATATGTCCCTTTTATGTCCTATGTTCTGTGTGGGGAGCACAGATGTGACATACAGCACATACAAGCTCATTAGACTTGTGTATACTGGCTGAGTGTTGGGCTGCCCTGGGCAGGAGAGTCCTTCTCTTTAGGACACTGAAGCTGTGATATAGAAGGACATATAATGTTATACAACTGGAGATCCATCCATACAACGTATTTTGGAAACCATGGAGACAGGCTTACTTGGGACAAAAGAAACAAACAGTTTAGCTGCATTCATCAAATGAGTGATGTATTTGCCCTAGTTAGAGTGACTGACAAAGAAGACTAGCATACAGATCGGTTGAGTTAGTTCAGATGCCATCTTATTGCATAATAAGATTCTGTCTTTATGAAAAACCAAATAAGGTGGGGCTGAGAATAGCACATGCAGTTCAGATATTCTCCTGACTGAGGTTATGGCCACAATGAATGAGGTTTTCCAGGACAGGAACTTTAAGAAAGTGGAATATGTTGATCCAAATGGGTGGCTTGTTAAAGTCACTGACTCAAAATTAAGTTCCCATGGAGGACTGGTTCTTTGATTGGAGGACAAAGTAGGAATGTACTTCTGAGAAAGGCCTTGCAAAATCTATGACAGACTAATGAGTAGGAAGCAGAGCCTTGGTGGAAGTTGGAGATTGTGGCTAACTGGACCTTGATAATTAAATAAAGACAACTGGAAAAAAAGTTGTGAAAGGAAGATAAGGACTTGTAGAATAGATGCACTGAAGGGGTCTATTCCCAGAGCAAGTGCCCAAGCTGCAAAATATCTTCATTTATTCCAACATACTCCATGAGTAGATTCCTTTTGTGAGGTAGAAAGAACCTATACCACCTTCTAGATAGTGAAATGTCTCTGGCCATTTTTAAATCTGGAGAAACCAAGAGATTAACTTAAGGTTGAAGATCTTGGTGAGATGGCCTGGAGAGGTGACAGAGCAGATCCTCTTTGGGATCCAATCACCAGAGGGCCCCCTGATGTGAAGCTTCAGAAGGGGGAACCAGATTTTCCTGAGGCATTAAAGGGCAATGAGGATCACCATGGCTTTGTATCTGATTGCCTTCTGCATGAACCTGGAGATCGGGAGTGGGGGAATTGCATAAAGAAGCTTGGATGGTCATTGTCCAGCTACAATGTCTTTTAGAAACTGCACCACTGGGGGAAATTAGGGCAAAATAATTGCTGCACTTGGTGTTGAATGGAAAGGCAAGTAGATCACAGGAAGGATAGGGTCATTGGCAAAAGATATGATGTGTTACCTCTGGATTGGGAGGCCACTCATGAGGCAAAAGAATAAATTTGCTGAGACTGTTAAGTGAGACAGCTGGCTTTCCCAGGAATGTGAGATTCTGTCAAGAAGTGATATGAAAAGTGATCACCAACTGCCATACTCTTATAGCTTTCTGGCAAAAAGATGTAGGATCTTGTTCCTCCCTAGTTGTTGATATACCAAACTGCTGTCATGTCGTCTCTTTGAATGGAAATCATCCCTAGAGGTAAGAAGTCCTGATTTTCCTACAAAGTTAGGAGGACTTCTATTATCTCCAGGATATTGATGTGAAGGTTAGCTTCCTATTCTGGCCATGTACCTTGGATGCTTCTCCCATAATACTGTGCTCCCCTCCACCCCAAGGACGAGGCATCTCAGGTTTCCACTGCCAACTGTGAGGGCAACAGAAAGAGCCTTCCCTGAAAGATCAATGAGGAGGTTAACCACCAATGAAACAGACTCCTGCAAACACTGGTAATTTGAATGGGTGCTGGCAGTGTACCTATCAGCTGCAACAATTGCACTCTGGGCACTCATTGTAGAATCCTCCTAAGGAACAGTGTTAAGTGACTATGATGTCTAGAACCCATATGACAAGAACTACAGGAGGAGATGTGAAGTGAAGCAGATGCTGTACTGTAAATCTTAAGGACTGGACTCTTCCTGGAGGAAGAAATATGGTGCAGGATTTTGCATCAATGTGGCATCTGATGAACTGTAAGTATTGGGTTGGCTGTAGTTGTGATTCCTCATAGTTGACAGAAATGTCCAAGGACAGACAAAGCTGAAGCAAGTAGTCCTTGGCCCTGACAAGAGATTCTCTCAATGTGGCAGCAGACAGTCAGTCATCCAGGAAATGGAATAATCTGATCCTGTGTAGCCTCAAAATCACTGTTACCATGCTTTTAGTGAACACCAAGGGGGCTGTGGTGAGACCAAAGGGCAGGGCTCTGAATTGGAAGTGACTGGCTCCCACACAGAAGCACAAAAACCTTTTACATGATTTGGTTATTTTGATGTGGAGGACTACAGGTTGATCTTAAAATGGTCCACAAGAGCAGCTAGCCTAGTACTTATCAATAAAACAGTGATATGGAAGGACATCTTGCAAGATACAACTGGGATGCTTGGTTAGGCTTGTAAAAGCCCTAGTGGTTGTTAACATAGTATACACATATAAGTATCCTGAAGATTTACTGATCCACTCCAATCTCTTTCCTGTAAGCAAAGCAAAATTGTTTACACTGTGACTACTCTGAAGTGGATCTTTTTGATTTATGGTTGAGTTTTTTTAAGTCCAATATTCACCTGATGTTCTTCTATTTCTTTGGTACCAAAAATAACCTGGAATAGTAACCTGTTACTGTCTGATCTGCTAGGACCTCTTTGATGGATCTTTTTTGAAGAACAGAGATGATTTTTCTTCTCACTGTTACTTGCTGATGGGGTGGTACATTTGGGAGCAGCCAATTTTGGAAGTAAAATGTATAGGAAAAGGATATGTAACAGCCTCTGGATGTTATCCCTCTGACCAAAGGTTCCTGTGCAATGGCCATCCAATGGGCAGGGACAAGGATAACTGTCCTCTGACTTCTAAAGAGGAGCAGTCAGGCAGTATTTTAGAGACAGTTTGCTGCCCATCAGAGAAAGGCCCCCAATATCCCTGATTCTGTGGACCTCCATGATCTCTGGGTCTGCATCCATTAAAGGGGCCACCTCTACCACAGCCTTCTCTGTCAGAGGTGGACTCAAAGGATTGGCACCAGGATTTTCTAAACCATAGGGACTTGTACACTTTTTGGTTCTTACTATAAGACCACTCTGGGGGTATGAGATTTAATGGCTACGGCAATTTTTGTTTTATTTTGGTCACACTTCTGCATTATTTCTTTAACAGACAGACCAGAGAAGGAAGATCCATCATCAGGGACATTGGTAAAGGCATCTCTGAAATTATCTGCAAAATTACAGAGGTGAAGAAAGGCACAATGTCTTATCATGATGCCTACACCCACCACACCTGCTGCTCCAGCATGAACTGCATGCAGAGATTTATAATAATAAACATCATGCTCAAGGTGGCTTCTAGCTACTTCCCAAAACCAAGAGTGGTCAGTCTTTTCAGACAGGCTAAGGCTGGCTTTGCCAAAGCTCTCTAAATCTGATTCATGTACATGGTGTAGTTCAAATCTTATAGCGCAAAAGTACCAGAAGCATGCATCCTCATCCTGTCCATCACCCAAGGGTCCTTGTTTGATGACTGAACAGTGGCTGAGTCTTCTTTCAGCTCCTTTTTATCTGCTATCATGATGATAGAACTGACCAAAGCATTCTTGGACAAAAACAGCCTGTCCTTGGGGGTGGGGGACAGATGATTTTGTTAGGCTTCCTCAGAACACTTTTGGAAGAGTTTGGCTCCTGCCATGCTCTGCCATTGGCCAGATTGATTATGTAGTCCACTGGAGGATCTACTCAAGAATTATAGGGTGCAGAGTTGTATGTCTCAAATAGAACCTGCTCATCCTGAGAGGATGAATATGTGGGCCAATTTCCCCTTTAGTGCTGGAGTTCCAAAACCTCACTGAAGTTCAGGTCTTCAGAGGAAAATTGAGGGGATTCCTCTTGATCCCTTGAGTCAGCATCAGAAGTAACCAACTCATCCAAGTATTCAATGAGGCTTCTCTTGCACTTCTCATCTTTGAACCACAGCTGGTGGGAATTTGAGTCATCTGAGGACTGGTCCTACTCTCCCAGAGTGGGTTGTCAAACATAGACATGAATTTTGGCAAAGACCAGTGCTAACTTAGGGTGCCTCAGAAATATAAAGAAAAAAATTAAATTAGAAGAAAATACTAAATAATTTATTTTTATTTATTTTATTTTACATTTGTTGAACGGGAATGTCCGACTAGGTTCCACAGAGCCTGTTTTCAGCGGAGGCCCGGGGAGAAATGCTCCAGATGGGATAATGTATGTAAATCTAAGGATATGTACTTAGCAATGTGCTTGGCTGTTGTAAAGGCAGATATTAGGAAAAAGGACCAACGAATATCTTTGAGAACTGGAAGGACCAACAAAATGGCTGTACTGTACCACAGCTGAATATGTCGAAGAAAAGGTTTTACTGTTTTCTTTTTTCCCCCGATGGCAGTACTTTTTTTTTAGTTTTACATATACACAAATGTAAAATTCAAGGACTGCATTTTATGCATGTGTAAACCCTTTCTAGGCTCACACAGTGTGAGTGAAGTTACAAGCACATTACTGAGCTGTAGGGGTGGGTGCTGGCTACTCTTACAAGACAATGGCGCTGAAGGCATCTGCCACGGATTTACAAGTAGCATTATAAGCACAAAACAGTTACATGGTAATGCATTACGGTGGCTGCAACACCCCATGTATTACGGAGAATTCTGTTCAGGTTTCTGATCGTAACTTCAGTTTGTTGCATGTTTTCAGAATAGAATCCAAATAAGCTAACATTTCAACCTTCATTCTTGGAGGTGATTTTTTTGGAATCCAGTTCTCAAAGATATTAGAAACCAGTTATTATCAGCAACCCAGTTAAAAATCCTCTGAGTTATAGCCTCTTGGATTCATTTCTCCAACATATATAACAAATTGGTAATGATAATGCTGCAGAGGGAGGTATTTGTGTCTATTCAGTAAACTGCATTGTAATATTTGCATATGCTAGACATTTGTGCTTTTAATCTATTGTTGTAAAATGATGTTTTTTATTATCCAGTCTATTCATGGCAATATGAAATGGTCACTCTTCACAGATTTTTATTTAATTCATTGTATAATTTAATATGCTCAAGGCCTGTACTGACTTTTAACTGTTTATTTCTTGTTTTATTATTATTATTATTGTTGTTATTGTTGTTAAATAAAAAAAATGTTTACGATTGGTTTATTTATTTAGTTATTATGATTTATTATGGTTACGATCATAATTCTCTATGTTACAGTAAGGTGAACTGATATGAAAAAAGGCAGAGAACTGATATCCGTAGTTCCTAATCATAATTTTATAACTATAATACAAAAGCAGGAAGAGGGTTATATCACAGAATATATTGGTGGTGAAAATTTTTGGAATTTCCAAAGTTAAGAAAGGTTATAAAGTATTTATTATGGCTAATTAGAGAATTGTTTGCCTCCATAAAGGAAGAAGCAGAAAGTGTATTAATCTCCTGTGACATGCAGGAGGCATATGATAATGTTACCAAGAGTACAACGCCCCTTTTGGTATGTACCTCACAAGACATCTACAACAACTGGAAAGGCCTCAGAAATACCTCACAAGAGGATTACTGGCCTCAAACAGATGCTCTAGGCAGACCGTCTCAAAAAACTCCAGCTTTACTCCGTCGCATATGGCCTACTCAGAGGTTTTCTCTGTGAAAGAGACAAAGCTATGTCAAACCCAGAGCTGTTGGACATGCTCCACTTAAAGAAATCCCAATCCCTCCGAGCTGCACACTCTAGGGACTTAAACCTTGTCACCACAATAAACAGAACATGCCGGAGGGATAGATTCCTGTCCCAGAGACTTCTCATACTCTGTAATAAACTACCTATCTATATCAAACAAAGCTCATTAGCACTCTTCAAGAAAAATCTTGATGATTGGATGGGAAACAGGAAATTCACCAGTGCTCAACAGTGGCACAGGAAAATAATTTTCTTGGGTGGCAAAAGCCAGGGTACCTTTTTGGCTGGGCTTGTATAGGCCCCAGGGCCGATAGCCTAGTACCTACCTATGAACCTATGGGATAATAGGTAGAAGTACTGCTTTAATGGTTAAGTAGCATGGCACAGAGAATTTACAAATTAGAATTATTCCTTTAATTGATGGATGATGTGACAATAAACTTTTATTATTATGTGGATTTCATAAATGTGTTCCTTTGAACCTTATGCTTTATGGCTTATTGACCACTGCAGTTAGTTGCAACATTAAAGTAGTAATGGGGCATTGAACCTTGGTTTTCTGTGATAGGTACAAGTTCCTTTTCCTTTTAGTTATGCTGAAGATCAATTACTGGTTGTCCTAATGTAGCTTTGTCTACTGTAGTGCTATGTTTTAATATATTACAAAGATAGCTGAAAAACACAGAATTGGTAATTAGCACGAATAAATGCAAAGAAAACAGAGAAAAATCAAGAATCACTGCAGAGCGTTTTACAGAGAAGAAATCAAAACTTGATGCTGTTCATTGGATTTCAAACTGGCTATTCAGCAGACCCCAGGTTATGAAAGCTGTTGGTACCCTGTCTGAATGTAAAACTATAAATAGTGGAGGACCACTGGGATCAGAGCTGGACTGTTTCATGTTCGGCAGTTATTTTGCTAACATCCAAACCAATATCCCAGAAATGGATTTGACCAAGTTTGCTGATGACTGCAGCAGGCTGGACACTATCTGTTCATCTACTGATACAAAATAGTTTCAATAAGGACTGAAATTTGAACATACCTAGATTACCAGAAGTGGTCTCAAGCTAAGTGAAAAAAGTGCAACATAGTAGCATGTGGCAAAAATGTTGCTCCCACCTCATGTTACAATTGTTACTTATTATCAAACAGATATAGTCATAAGAGACCTAAGTAACAACTCTCTCACGCAATCATCATATTCACAACATAGCCAGGAAATTCTTCTAACAGGTCCAGTTAATTTCCAAGGGAATATCTTCAAGATCCAAAGTCATCCTACCACTGTATTCTTTCCCTACCAAGCCAAGCATAAAATATAATGCCCCTTTTAGTATGTATAAATCCAAGCTTATTACTCAATTGGAAAGGCCCCAAAGATTGTTAACCAAGAAAATTAAATGTCCTAAATCCTTCAACTATTCTAAAAGATCAGTGCGCCCCTCCTTTATGTTCACTAGCAATCAAGTTGCTCTAAGGTGACATGCACCTTACTTTTAAAGCCATGAAAGACCCAATCCTATTTGTCCTCCTATTTTTTCACAAAACCGGTGGCTCTACAAGCACCTGCACTACAGAATCAACAAATAAACAAGATTTGCTGTAGGGATAAGTTCAGAGCTCAGTGCATCCTCAGCTAATGAAATAAGTTACCACTACAGGTCAAGCACAGTACTACTATAATACATGTAAGGCTAGATTTGATGATGAGATAGAAAGACATAAATTTACAGGAGTGTTATAATGTACAGGCCTGCTCATCTTGGGAAGTGAGTGCTTTTTAGTGCTTGAAAATGGAGGTCAGAAGTGTGTCTGCTTAACCTCACATGTGGCTAAACATCTTATGGTTATTGTGATCTCTTACCTAGTACTGTTCCTGCATTCCTAAGTTCCTATATTTACTCAGAAATCTGTTTACTTATTTCAGTGAGATTGTGGAACAATGGGTTAAGAAAGTTTCTCCTTACCGTCTAGGTTGTATGATCTCAAAATTAGATTTAATGTTGTGAGGGTGAGGGCATGGGGTGCAAAGAGCTTTTTTTGGTAATTCAGTTAGTCATATGTTAAAACATTTTGATGATTCCCAGTGTGATGTTTGCTGAAGTAATGTTTAGCTGTAGGCCTACTGAAGTTGCATACTCTGTCCAGTAGAAGGAAAATCAGTTTATTAAATTCTACAGTGCTAGTCTGTGTATTATGAGGGAGACATATTTTCACCACAGAAAGATATAAGCAATTAAATAATTTCTGTTTTCTTTATGTTATTGTGGGATTCTAGATTGAATCTCATAAAATGCGGAATAATGTTAAGCACAAAACATAAGGAAGGGCTGGGTATTCAGTGTTCCACTGGTACAATATGTTTCTATTACCAATATAATCTATTACGGCAATGACAAAGTAATTTGAATATATTAGGAAATTATTAAGAAGGAAATATGAAAAAATATGGCATGGTTTTAGAAATGAAAGACAGGCATTTTAAAATACAGTGCAACATGTTAAGAAGCATATCAAATTATGGAAAACAGACACCAATTTTCATCTTTATTCATGACCTTTTCAGGTACTGCCCAGACCAAGAACTAACACAGATATTTTGCAGCAGTAGCAGTAGTTCAAGTATATTAAATAAATATTTTACAAAATATGACAATTTAATAGCAGTACAGTTGACAAAAACATGTTTTAGAAAGGTCAATAGCAACAAAAACAAGATTCATTAATAGATTTACTACAAAATTTTGTTGACAAAGTTACACATTTCAAAAAGACATGGCAACTGATGTGCACATATATTAATACACAGAATAGGCAGATGTAGAAGGCTGTATTGTAAAGTTTATGTTGTCAGTCAGATTTTGTCGAACAGTGACATGCACCAGATTTTGTCAAGTGATCTTTAGTATGATCATGAATTAATATTATACTCTGAAGATATAAGAGATACATGAGTATTTGATTGCAATTAAAGTAGAACAGGATTATTATCATAGGAGGCAGCTGAATGTCATAGTTTGAAATGATGCCTCACTTATGAAAAGATTTGAGTCAAAGCCTTAATGAAATATAAATAGGATGAAAAATATTATGCATTAAAAAATGCCCCCATAGTGCCTTTTTTAGGCAAGGCTCAAAAGACAAACCCACCTCCATAGGTATCACAAGGGATAAGAAACTAAGAGTAATGCTACTCAACGCCAGAAGTCTAAAGCTCAAGATGCACACACTCAAAACTCTCCTTAGCATGGAGAACACTGATATCTGTGCAGTAACAGAAACCTGGTTCAAGGCTCTCGAGAGCACCCCAGCACTACCAGGTTATACCTCATACCATGCTTTTCAGCCCCAAAACTTGGACCGAACCACAAAAGGAGGGTGAGTATCAATATTTGTCAAAGATACCCACACCTCCAGGTTGGTGGCACAGCATGAAGCATCAGAGACTATGCATGTGCAATTAACAGTGGGTAAAACTGCCTTCCAGTTTATAGCCTGCTACAGACCACCCTCCCAAACCCAGGAACCCCACTCGGCCTTCCTGAGAACACTGGAAAATATGAAGGTCTCTCCAAACACCATTATATTGGGTGACTTCAACTACCCAACCATAGACTGGGAGCATTATTCTAGCTCCAACACCCTAGCCCAAAGGTTCCTAGAATTTATAAACTCAAATGCTATGGAACAACTTGTTACCACTCCCACAAGAGGGAAAACATACTGGACCTGATCATCACCAACATGGGGACTCTATGCTCCAGACCAGAAGTGTATCCCTCACTGGTAAGATCAGACCATAAACTAATCTCACTGGATATTCACATCCCGACCCCACCCCATGCCCAGAAAACCACAGTGAAAAACTTCTCTAAAGCAAATTTCACACTCCTCAAAACCAAGGTGGAATCCTTCAAAGCCCCCGGGCCTGTGGATAATACGGCCCAGACCGCAAAATCCTTTATAAACATATTCTATGAACACCTTCAGGAATGCATGGATCATGCAATCCCAAATAAAACCAAGACCCAATCCTCCAAAGGCAGGCGTCCTATCTGGTGGACCCCAGCCATAAACAAACTATACAATAGAAGGAGGAAGCTACTACATGATAGAGCAAAATCCCAAAAAGGAAGGCATCTCTGATCAGTATTAGCAAAAAACTATGGGCACTCATAAAATCGTCTAAGGCCAGCTTCGAGAGAAAAATTGTACAGGACACTAAGGATAATCACAAGGCTTTCTTTAGTTATGTTAGGAACCTGGGTGGGAATTCCCAGATATGCTCAGAATTAGTCCAAAATGACAAAAAATACACCAAACCCACAGACATTGCCAACATCCTAGCTGACAGGTTCAGCGCAAACTTCTCCCCACCAAAAGGGCTAATATCTATACCAGCAGAGTGCTGCCCCCCTGACATCTCAGATGCTCAGGTAAGAGCTGCCCTCTCCAAAGCAAGAAACACAGCATCAATGGGACCAGACGGTGTCCCGGGCTGCGTCCTACATGAACTCCAAGAAGAGCTAAACCCAAACCTAAAACTGCTGTTCAATCTCAGCCTTACTACAGGATATGTACCCAAAGAGTGGCGTACAGCAACAGTGGTCCCTCTCCACAAAGGTGGTGCCTCAATGGATCCTGGAAACTATTGCCCCATAAGTCTCACTAGCTTGGTCTGCAAAGCTATGGAAAGGATCATCATGGACCTTATAAATAAAGATATTGGGGACCTAAAGACACTGGATCCTACCCAGTTCGGCTTTGTTAAGGGCAGATCCTGCCTCTTAAACCTTGTTGATTTCTTTGAAACAGTCACCAAGGCCATTGACAAGGGAAAGGTGGTCAACACAGCCTACCTGGACCTCGCAAAAGCCTTCGATACAATACCTCACTCGGGCATTATAGATAAGCTCACCAGCTTAAATATAAACCCCTATGTCACTAGATGGGTTGCAAACTGGCTCACGGACAGAACCCACATGGTTAGAATAGCTGGAGCCATGTCAGACTCCAAACCAGTTACAAGTGGCATCCTACAAGGCACAGTCCTGGGACCTCTCTTGTTCGGTATATATTTCTTGGAGGTACAGGCCAACATGAAAGGACTGTGGCTGACCAAGTTCGCAGATAACTGCAAACTGGGCGCCATAATAGACTCTCTCCAGCCGACACAAGCATCCTCCAAAAGGGCCTCATAGAAATGGACAACTGGTGTCAGAGCCATGGCCTGAAGCTAAACGCCAAAAAGTGTATAGTCATCCCCTTTGGCAAAAACAAAGTGCCAACAAATTACCACATAGGTGGTAATCCATTAAGTACAGAAGAAGTAATTAGGGACCTGGGGACCCAAGTTGATAGCAATCTCTCATTTGACAACCACGTGGCCAAAGTGGTTAGAAAAACATTTTATATAGCCCACCTAATCATGAAGGGATTCACATCTAGATCAGGGGAGGTCATTGTGCCTCTTTACTCATCCCTCATCAGGCCCATAATCAAGTACAATGCCCCTTTTGGGATGTACCTTACCAGACACCTGCAGCAACTGGAAAGATCCCAAAAGTACCTCACCAAGAGGATCAAGGGGCTCAAACAGATGCCGTATGCTGCCCGGTTAAAGAAACTTCAGCTCTACTCAGTGGCATACCGCCTGCTCAGAGGCGATCTGTGCCTGACGTATAAAGCCATGTCCAACCCGGAATTAATGGACATGCTGCACCTCAGAAAATCCAAATCCCATCAAGCTATGTGCTCGAGGGACTTGAACCTCAGCACTGAAATAAATAGGACATGCTGGAGGGACAGATTCATAACCCAGAGACTCCTTTCACTCTGGAATAAAATCCCAGTCCAGGTTAGGCAGAGTCCCTCATTGACTCTCTTCAAGAGGAATCCTGATGAGTGGATGGGAGATCGTAGGTTTACCACAAGTATCACTTCTGTGTCACTGTTAGACAGAGGCACAGTATACTAACCTCGAAAAAGGGCATAGCAAAATTAATTTAAAATGGGTGGCGAAAGCCATACATACTCTGGCTAGGCTTATAAATGCCCTAGGGCAGATAGCCTAGTATGAACCTATGAACCTATAGTTTAAAATGTAACAGAGTTAATTATTTTTAGAGTACAGCATCACAATATTGTCAATCTGTGTAACTGTTACAAATTAGAGTGGACATGTGTTTTTTTTTTAGTTCAGTTAACCCAAGCTCACGTACTGGCTTGGGGCAGTTGATTACAACAGCAGGGAAGGATTGATGTGCCCTCTTGGGGGAGGGCTGGGCAGACCAGGAAATATACAGCCACAATCCCTCAAAGGAGAGGTGGCTTTGCAGTGGGTGTCTGGGGGGGTTGGGCTCCCAGGGATGTTCTTCATTAGAAAGTGCATGCAGGGAGAGCATGTTTCCTACAGGGATGCAGGCAGCCCCTCTCCCCATCATGTGCTCAGGTTAGGGACTTACACAAATGCTTTCCTGAGCTGAAATGCTCTGTCCTAGCAGATACGGGGATTTCCCTACTAGGGAATGAATGAGCTCAAGTCTGTTTAGTGGTTCACAAGAAACAGGACTAAAGAACCAAGAAAAAAGAATGGACATATGTTTTAGTTATTATGAATTCAAGGATAAACAAAAGGTGGCAATTACTGAAAAATTATTACATTATTGTTTGTAATGTACATGGATGAAGAGATGTACAAAGGTACTGAACAATAAAATTGGATGTGAAGACTACATCTGTTCATATCAGATTATTATTAGAAATAAAACATGAAAAATTAGTTGGTTGACAAATGGTACCTTTTTGCTTGTGTTTGCATTGCACATCATTTCTTCTTTTTTTTAAATTACAGTAATACTATGTTATTAACAGTTACAAAGTATATAATTTAACAATGCCACCCCTACTCTTTCCAATGAGCACCATAGAATCTTTAACATTCACATAAGGTACGACCAACTCAGGCAGATGACATCACTGTTTAAGATCTCATTCAAAGGATGTCACCTTAGGAATGTAGTACCCTCTCCACCGATGCTGAAGTGGAGGTTCAGTATAAATGTCCTAATAACGGACATGTATAAAATTGTGTGATAAAAACACATATCAAAGCTAAAATACAAGACATTTTATAATCTCTCTGATCACATAAACTTTTATTTATCCCCACACTACTTTTGTCATCAATTCTGTCACCACTGGTGGCTGTTGTGGTTTAGTGGTCTAAGTGCAGTATTGTAGTTGTCAGGGTCCATGGTTCGAGACTGGCCATGGTAACTATTTTGCATGTCAGCTATGCCAACAGTAGGAGTTCTACACACTTGCCAGAACTCAATATTTTGTTACTGCAGGAAAGCTGGACAATATGAACCTATAACTTGGGCAACCATTGCTCTATACCAATAGTCAACTCCTCCCTGGTTAGATCCAACTACAAACTAATCACCTTGGAAATCTACATCCCTCCCACCCCAGCCCACAAAGGTAATCACTCCAGTGGCTTTACTCGACAGAGACACTGGGAACTAAGATTGTGTGGCACGATGCCAGGGAAAACCTATGGGCTAGGCTTGTACAGGCTTCAGGGCCATTAGCCTAGTACACACACCTATGAACCAATAATAAGACCTAATTAGCTAAGCCCCCCCACTAAGAAGTTACAGTAACCACAAGCACAAACAAAAAAACATAAAACAGTATTTCAATTCAAAAACCATTGAAAACAACAGACTGCAACAAAAACACAAATACAAATACCAAATTAAAATAAACCTAGAAACCACAACCTGTGTAGTCCCCACCCCCCAAAAAAATGTAAAGTGCAAACCTATCTATGTATGTAGCTCTTAACCTAAAATACAAAATGAAAACTCTAAAAACACAAAGACAACATTAAAATATTAAAAAATAGTAATAATAAAATAACTTATCTCCACAGAAAGTCATACATGAGAATGAAATGACTGCAAAACTAGAAAAAATGACTTACCTAAAATACATTAAAAAGCTAGAAGGAACAAATGAATAATAGAAACCTACAAAAATCCTGTCCACAATACAACTGGACTGCCTATTTATAGTATGATCCTCCTACCACTACATGTAAAACGAAAAGCTGAAAAAATGTACCCTTTACACATAAAAAGTTCTTTAAAATAAAAAAAAATCTGTCTATCTCTTCACTGCAATAAGCACAGCTGAAGCTGGAGTCTAACATTATAACAAAATCAAAATAAATTTAATTTATTTATTTACCAGGAAATTCCAACTGGACACAGGTCCTTTTTCAGCAGTGGCCCGGGAAGAAAAGCTCCACGCAAAGCAATACAAGCAATGGCCATTGCAAACATGAACAACAAAGTTATATGAAGAATAATTGATATACATACAATAGCAACATCATGTACATATAAGATGACCATAGAATGATCAGGGTAATCAATATGTTAAGTATATTCAGATGGTAATAAGTTCAAAACAGACATATTTTATAAACTCATAGAATTATCAGATATTGCCGAGTACGCCAACAGATATATGGCAGACATTCCCCTGATGGTAGCATAAGCTGGAAGGGGTTAGAGGAATATCAGGGGAAGACTGGTGGGGTAAAAGGAGAGAGAGAATGTAGCAGTGGCAGTGAAAAATAGGAAGGTGTAGACAGCTGGGGATGTATTTCAAGTGTAAGAATTTTAGAAGAGGGACTGAGGGATTGAGTAAGGAAGGGAGGAACAGTGAGATGCAGAGGAACAATTGTAATGATCCGACAGTGGGAGGCAGGGTGGCTAGGGGAGAGGAGGCGAGGTAAAAAGGTGAGTCACTAGTCAGGATTGCTGCATGCACATAACCAGTAGCTTTTTAAGTGTTTTTTAGTTCAGCTTTGAAGTGATAGCATGAAGGTAGTGTGATTATAGAGAGGGGAGATTGTTCCATAACTTGGATATTTTGCAGGAGAAAAGAGCTTCTATAGCCGAGTTTTTGGTTTTAATTACTTGAAGTTGATTTTTGCTGCTGGAGCATAGTGGTCTAGTGGTAGAGTAGGGCTGGAGAAGGTTTTGAAGAGAACAGACTTTTTGAGGGTGGTTTACTAATTTGTGAGTAAGGGAGAGTTAATTTAGGTGAAGAAGTTGAGGGAGTTCAAGCCAGTCAAGTTCTCTAACTGAGATACAGTAGTGGCTGTGATAGGATGCTCCAAGGGCAAACTTAGCGATTTTGTTGTAGCATGCCTCAAGCTAGTTTAGGTCAGTTTGTCTGAGGTTGGTAAATATAGGAGAGGCATAGAGTAAAGTGGAGATTAGGTGGGAATTAGCAACAGAAATTCTGGCTGTTTTGTTGAGGAATTGCTTACTTCTATACAATGTCCCTATTTTTTTTAAACTTTTTTATAGTAAGAGAAATGTGCGTGTCGAATCTAAGATGGTTATCAATCTCAATGGCAAGTAGTTTGGTATGTTCTGTTGGTGAGATGATGGTGTTGTCATTGGCTACAATATTGAAGTGGGGGTTGGTTAGGTTAGATTTTGTGGGATGGAAGATGAGGAGTTTAGTCTTGTTTGGGTTGAGTATTAGCTGGGCATTAGACAGCCAGATTTCAACAGAGGAAAAGGCTTCCTGTGTGATCTTATGGAGTTCAGGTATAGTTGGGGCTGAGCAGATGAGGGTGGAGTCATCTGCATACTGAATGAGGCAGGCCTGCTTGGTGGCTGTGAATAGATTATTGATGAAGAGTGAGAATAGTAGTGGTCCAAGGAAGGAGCCTCGGGGAACACCAAGTGTGACAGGAAGTCGAGGTGATAGGTCATTAGGCCACAAAACAGATTGTTGGCGGCCAGCTAGATAGCTGTGAAACCAGTTTGTAGCCAATTGTGAAAAGGATAGGTTAGTGAGAACAGACAGTAGTTGTTTGTGCAAAACCATGTCAAAAGCCTTAGACAGGTCTACAAATATGGCAGAAGAGAACAGGCCATTATTTTTATGATGAAGGACAATTTTAGTGAAAGCGAGCAAGGTGGTAGTAGTGCTGTGGAATGGCCTGTAGCCATGTAGGGTGCTGGAGAGGAGGTTATTAGTTGTAGGTAGTCTAGGACTTGAGAATGAATGCATTTCTCAAGTATCTTGGAAAGTGGAGAAAGGATGGCTATGGGGCAGTAATTGGAGAGTTCAGTAGAGAAGCCACCTTTATGTAGGGGTATTATGTGGGATATTTTCCACAGTGAAGGGATATATCATTCTGATAAGGACTGGTTTATCAAGATAGAGTCTGTATAGGCTAGGGCTTCGGCTGCTACTTTTAGATATTCGCAGGGGAGATTGTCAGCAGCAAGTTTTGTAGGCTTAAGCTTTAATAGAAGTTTTTTTTTATTTTGGAAGTGGGTACTGGAGAAAAGGAAAAGACAGTGGACAGAGTATTTGGTTTTGATGTGGGGAGAGGGATGTGTTGTTTACCCAAAGATAGAATGGATTCAGTAAAGTGTTTGTTAAAAAAAATGCAGCAATACTGTTATTCATAGGTTGGTACTAGGCTATCAGCCCTAGGGCCTATACAAGCCTAGCCAAACAATTCCCCAGATATTTCTTCCCACAATATTTTAGAACAGCCTTTGCAGGTCTTGAATCCAGGACCCTGTACACTATAGTCGCAATAGTTAACCACTAAGCCATCACAGCAGGAGAGGAGAGAGGTAGGTGGGGGGCTGCCAACTTTCCCTGGGTGGAGAATGGAGTTTATGGAGGACCAGAACTGCTTAGGGTTGTGTTTGAAAGAGTTTAGGGAAGAATGATAATATTGGGTTTTTGTCATCCTTTATTTGCTACGACATGAACAAACTTGTAAAAAATGGTAAAACCACAAAATAAGAAACTGCACGAATCCCAAGCACTCCACTGTAGTCGACCAAACCACGTTAGAAAAATGTTGGAAGTAAAATAAAATAAAATAAGAAGTTATGTAACTACCATAACGTTCCATGTTAGTTGTCTTCTCTCGCCTTCTTTCTTGCTGGATGGGTTCGGAGCCGATCCTCGGCTCCAACTCGGCCACTTACTAAAGCTCAAGAGCTAATTTTACCAGCTCGAGGCAACCCTATATCCCATGATGCAAGGTGAAGACTACCCAGATCTCGTTTGGTAGCTAAGGAAATTATACAATACATTCCTCCAACTGGAGAGGAGGAGGAAGAGGTAATAATAGTAATAATGATAATAATAAAAATAATAAAAATAATCCCCCGAAAAAGATCAACCTAATCTAGTGACACTAGAAAGCTGATTAGATGGAAAAATTTAATTAAGCCTCTTAAGGGAAGAGGCACAATCTTCTCGGTCTGACCAGGCTAGGGGGATGGTGGGTGGGATGCAAGAAAGAAGGCGAGAGAAGACAACTAACATGGAACGTTATGGTAGGTACATAACTTCTTAATGTTAAGTTGTCAATCTCACCTTCATTCTTGCTGGATGGGACCACATCCCTAGCACCTTTATCCTGGGTGGCTCAATGGAACAGACTCTTGAGAACGGTGGAACCAAAATTCGCTCTGTCTCTGGAGGCCAAGTCTAATTTGTAATGTGAAACATAGGTATGAGGAGAGGCTCATGTGGCTGCTGCACAAATAGTGTCTATTGGAAGTCTAGCCTGAAAAGCTGTAGATGTAGCTAGAGCTCTGGTAGAATGGGCTTTTGGCCTAGAAATCAACTCTTTACCTCTGAGCTGATAAATGCAAGTAATCACAGAAGACAGCCGTCTAGATAGAGTTACCTTGGATACTGGCAGGCCTTTCCTGTTCTCTGCATAGGATAAAAACAGTTGATCAGATTTCCTAAAAAGTTTGGTTCTGTCCAGATAATATCTGAGTTGGCGGTGAACATCAAGATAATGTAGTTTTTGTTCTGCTCTATTAGAATAATTTGGGAAGAAAACTGGAAGATCAATGGATTGATTTAAGTTCGTCTGCGATGCCACTTTGGGTAAGAAAGACGGATTAGTCCTTAGAGAAACTCTGTCCCTGTGGAAGATTAAGTAGGGAGGATGAATGCAGAGGGCATGAAGCTCAGATACCCTCCTGGCAGAAGTAATGGCGACTAGAAAGAGTGTCTTCCAAGAAAGAAATTTCAATGAACAGGCAGCCGCAGGTTCGAAAGGGGGAAGAATCAAGGATGTTAAAATTAAATTTAGATCCCACTGTGATGGGGGGTCTCTAATCGGAGGTTTAAGAAAAAAAAATACCTCTGAGGAATGCCTTGCAAAGTTTATGTGACATAATGTTGTGGTCCAACAAGCCTATATGAAAATTTGAAATGGTTGCCAGCTGAACTTTTACTGTGGAGGAAGAAGATCCTGAATGAAAAATCTCGGCTAGGAAGTCCAAGACTGAATGAATCAGAGCAGTATAGGGGTCTATATTCCTAGCTTTTGCCCAGAAGGAAAAACGTTGCCATTTACTAGTGCAAATCCTTCTGGTGGAAGATTTAAGGGAATCTACTATGATATCCCGGACGGGATTAGAAATCATAGGAAGCCTGGCTAGGGATGGAAGCGGAGCAACCAAGCAGTGAGGTTGAGGGAAGGTATGGATTGGTGCAGCTGACCCGACTAGTGGGTCAGAAGATCTGGAACTGGGTCCAGATGCCATGGCTGTACCAAAAGATAACGATGTAGGAACGGAAACCATATCTGTCGAGGCCAATAAGGGGCAATGAGAATCAACTTGGCTCTCAAGGCAGTTGCTTTCTGAATTACTTGTGATATCAGAGGAAAGGGAGGAAAGGCATAAAGAAGTCCCCGGGGCCAATCTTGGGTTAGAGTGTCTCTGGGGGGATGGCCTGGAAGGGGGAAGAGAGAGAAGAAGTCGGGGCATTTGCTGTTTTGAGGTGTAGCAAAAAGGTCGCAGCAAGGAAGGCCCCACTTCTGAAAAATCTCTTCCGTCACAGATTGTTTGAGAGACCACTCATGAGGCATGAGAATAGTTCTGCTCAACCTGTCCGCTATGATGTCGTATTTCCCGGGGATATGCGTTGCTATCAGAAACCGCTGAGAAGAGATTGCCCACTGCCAAAGTCTGAGAGCCTCTCGACACAGTGGATAGGACTTGGTTCCGCCCTGCTTGTTGATATACCACACTACAGACATATTGTCCGTTTGGACTGTAATAGTTCCCAGGGGAAGAGAGTCGTTGAGGGCTTGCAACGTTAAAAGCACTGCTCTCATCTCCAGGACATTTATGTGCAGGTGGCATTCGAAAGGTTTCCAAGTGCCATGGACCATCCTGCCCTGATAATGCCCCCCCCCCACCCGATCAGGGAGGCGTCTGATGTAACCGTAGTGACCGGGGCGTCAGGAACAAAGGGTCTGCCCTGATGGACTTGAGGGGACGATATCCACCAGGTCAGATGCCTTTTGCAAATTGGAGTTATTATGATCCTGTGACGCATGGGAAGGTGTTGAAAGGACCATTGGGCGAACAGCCTCCATTGTAGAAGACGCATGTAAAAGCGGGCCAGGGGAAGAAGTGTTATGGCGGCCGCCATAAGACCCAATACTTTCAGAGCAAATCTGGCCTGAATTTTGTTGCTGAGAAGAATCACATGGACGTGATTTTGAATGTCCAAGATCCTTTGATCTGTTAACTTTGCTGAAAGTTGTACGGTGTCCAATTTGGCGCCTAGAAAAGTAATAGATTGACAAGGCGACAAGGCAGATTTTTTGAAATTTATAGAAATCCCTAGCCCTCTGCAAATGTGAATGGTGTAATCTCTGGCTTGGAGAAGTTGATGCCTGGTGGTGGCAGTGGGGAGCCAGTCGTCTAGATATGGAAACACCTGGAATCCTTGACATCTCAGGTGAGCCGTAACCGCTGCCATACATTTGGTGAACACTCTGGGGGCTGTAGTGAGTCCAAATGGCAGGGCTCTGAATTGGAAGTGACTGGTGCCCAGCCGAAAGCGGAGAAACCTTCTGGAGCACCTGTGAATTTTTATGTGATAGTACGCATCCTGAAGATCTACCGAGCACATCCAATTGTCCTTGCCCAGAAAGGGTAGAATGGACTGAAGTGTGACCATCCGGAATCTTGTTTTCTTTACAAACTTGTTTAGTTTGCTGAGATCTAATTTTGGTCTCCAGTCCCCTGTCTTTTTTGGTACTAAAAAGAACCTTGAGTAGATACCGGATCCTATTTGGTCTGCTGGGACTGGCTGGATGGCTCTTTTTGCTAGCAGTTTTGAAATCTCTGGTACTGCTAGTTCCCTTAGACCGAGTGGAACATCTGGAAGGGTTCCCTTTTGCTGAACTGGGGTTTGAATAAAGGGAATTTTGTAACCCTCGGATATGATCGACTGTACCCATTTGTCTTGAGAAAGGGAAAGCCAGGCTTTTGGGTACAACGATAATCTTCCCCCGACTGCCTCCGAAGGTGGACAATCAGGCAACATCTCAGGGATGCTGGAAGGGTTTGTCAGAGAGAGGCTCCCTGCTACCCTGATTCTGCGGACCCCCTCTGCCTCTAGGGCGGCATCTGTTGTTGTTACCCCCTCTGCCTCTAGGGGTAAACTGACCTCGTGCATCAGGCGTGACTCCTTGAGATTTGCGGAACTACATTTTCCCTCCCTTCTGACCTTTTGGGTAAGGTCTTGAAGGGGTGGAGAAACGGACTCCTACGGCAGAAAGAGTCTTGCCATCTTGTTCGCATCTAGTCAAAGTGTCTTTCACTCGAGGTCCGAACAAAGTCGAGCCATTGTAGGGAGAGTTTGTGAAGGACGCCTTGAAGGGATCTGCAAAATTACAAAGCCACATCCAGGATTGATGCCTTAAAGCCACTCCTGTGCCTGCGGCCCTACTCGCTCCATCGGCTGCATATGAAATGAGCCGCATGGAGGAGCTAACAATGGAGTTTAGGATTCCTAGCTGTGAGTTAATTTTATCCTGAGACCCAGCAGCTGACGGATCCTGTAAAACTTCTCCCAACTCTTTAAGAACATCTCTTTGAATGTGGGTGAAGTGACACAAGTAGTTCAGCGATCACATGGCAAAGGTCGCTGAAGAAAAAATCCGCTTGCCGTACCTATCCATAGTCCTAGAATCCTTGTTAGGAGGATGGACAGGTACTGAAGGATCAGCTAGTTCCTTCTTGGTGGCTGCAGCCACCACCATGGCATTAACCGGGACACCTTTTGTCAAAAATTGCCTATCGGGTGGGGCCGTAATGAATTTAGAAGGCCTCCGAGGAATGGGTTCCACCGAATCCGGGGCCATCCATGCCTTCCGAGCCACCATGTCCATAAGAGGGTTGAAAGGCGGAGTCACCCAGGAGGTGGAGGGTCGAGACCCGAACGCCTCCAGGTATACTGACTCGTCCTCGGAAGGATTAAGGGAAGGCCAGTTCCCCCTCTGCTTAAGGAGTTCAAGGATGTCTGAGAAAGAGACATCCTCAGAGGGGGACCTTGGGGATCCCTCCGACTCATCCAATCAGTATCGGATGTAATAAACTCGGGGGAGTCTAGATGTTTCCTCTTACATGTCCTCTTACGTGGAGGTTCACCTGACGGGTCAGGAGAAGCCTCGGAAGAGGAAGATATTCCCAATGGGGAAACCTGAGGCGTTGGATCTCTGGGTCCGGGAGCAAGAGAGTGGGAAGAGATGTCAGCAGGCACTGTAGTGGGAGGAGCTGATGGAACTGACCATTGACTACGCCCAGGGGCTAGTACACTCCTCATCACCTCGAAGGCTCCCCCGTCAGAGAGGCCAGAAGGCTCCCGCTCTGAAGAGATAGGAACTCCAGGCCGCACCGACAGGGACGGCTCCAAGGCCGATGTCGGGGCTGAGTTCACCAGCGCCGAAGCTCCGAGAGGGAGAATGGGGTCGGACAAGGGTCTGATGCCACTTGCCCCCTCGGAGCCGACGAGAGAGACCAGACGCCCGGATCCCTCCAATGAAGGCCTCAAGGAGGAAATCGGAGCAGAGGATGATGGAGCCGAAAGGGGGGGTGGTATCGACTCCGAAGTCACAATAGTCACGGCTCCAAGGAGCTCCAGCTCCGCGCTCTGTAAGAGAGTCGAAGGAGGAATGTTAGGTGGATGTGTGATAGCTACCATCTGTTGAGATGGGCTATGGAGCATTTGTTAATAGTCTACTCACCACTCCCTCAAGGTCGTGATCGGACAGCCTGGACGACCGAGAAGAACGGCTCTGATGGCTCCACTCTGAGAGCAGGGGTGATCTCGGAGCCGAACGTATCGATTCCAACGAAGGGGATCGTGATCTCTTTTTTGAGATAGGTGGAGCCGAAGGAGCCGAGGATACGTCGGCTCCAGCCGGAGCCGACACTGAGTGCCCAGATTTAGCTGCATCGGCGCCGGATGGAGCCGATACTGTAACTTCTAATATAGAAGGATCGGCTCCGGCCAGAGCCGATCTCGACACTGAAGGAGAACCAGTAGCCGATGGCTTAGGACTTGAAGCCGAAGGCTTAACTGGTTTCGAGGGCTTCCCCAGAGCCGACTTAGTCGGGGAGCTCTCAGGCTTTAATAAGCCCCTCAATATTAATTTATTTCTGCGCTCCTGCAGGACTCTTGGGCTGAAGGCATGACAGATAGCACAAGAGTCCTGCAGGTGCAGAGGTCCCAGACAGTAAACACAAGAAGTGTGACCGTCTGTCAGAGACATCTTCTGACAGCACGAGTCACACTTCTTGAAGCCTGAGACCTTTGTGTCCCTCGACATAGCTGTGTCAAGGAAACACTAAGTAACAAAAAGAAACACAGACACACACAATAAACACCCAATCCAATAATAAAAAATTTAAACAGGGATACAAACACACTCAAACACCACACAGAATCCCTGACAGAAAAAATTAGGAAAGGGGGAGGCTTAAGGCCTAAGTTAGGGGAAGGAATAAATAACTAGGAAAATAGGGAACACTAATGGGAATAGGGTTAAATTAATCGTTAAAAGTTTACACAACAACAAAGGTGACTAAAACTAAAGGGATGAGACTAAAAGTCTGAATTTGAAGAAACTT